>NW_025750575.1:0-18646 GCF_021184085.1 Oncorhynchus gorbuscha | reverse complement strand
TGTCATGTTTGTCATTTATTATCATGTCTTGTCCCTGTGCTCCCCATTCTATTCGTTTCCCTCTGCTGGTCTTATTTGGTTCTTTCCCTCCTTCTATCCCTCTCTCTCCCCCTCCCTCTCTCACTCTCTCGCTCTCTCTTCTCTCTATCGTTCCGTTCCTGCTCCCAGCTGTTCCTATTCCCTAATCATCATTTAGTCTTCCCACACCTGTTCCCGATCCAACTTTCCCTGATTAGAGTCCCTATTTCTTCCTTTGTGTTCCTTCCTGTCCCGTCGGTTCCTTGTCTTAGTATTCACCATGCTGTGATTGCGTGCTGTCCTGTCGTGTTTTTTGCTGTGATTGTGTATCGCCCTGTCCTGTCGTGTTTTTGCCTTCATCAGATGCTGTGTGTGAGCAGGTGTCTCTGTCAACTACTGGTTCAAGTGCCTACCCGAGGCAACCTGCAGTTCACCTGCTGTTCAAGATCGAGTCTCAGTTTGTCCTCGTCATTTCAGAGTGAAAGTTGTGTTTTTGTTTTCCCTGTTTGGACTTGAATAAACTCTGTTTTTGTTAAGTGGCTTGGGTCCTCTTTCACCTGCATGACAGAAGGAACCGACCAAGGAATGGACCCAGCGACTGGACGCTCGTTACACTGCCGTCGAGATCCAAGGAGCCATGCTCGGCAGACACGAGCAGGATTGTCTGCTGCTCGCCATGCCGTGGAGAACCTGGCCGCTCAGGTTTCCGACCTCTCTGGACAGTTCAGAGTCTACGTCTCGTGCCACCTGTTACTTCCTGGCCTGCCGGAGCCTCCAGAACCTAGGGTTAATAACCCACCTTGCTACTCCGGGCAGCCCACTGAGTGCAGCTCCTTTCTCACGCAGTGTGAAGTTGTGTTCTCTCTCAACCCAACACATACTCTAGAGAAGAGCTCGGGTTGCTTACGTCATTTCACTCCTTACTGGCCGGGCTCGAGAATGGGGCACAGCTATCTGGGAGGCAAAGGGCTGATTGCTCTAACAAGTTCAGAACTTTAAAGGGAGATGATTCGGGTTTTTGACCGTTCAGTTTTTGGTAGGGAGGCTTCTAGGGCCCTGGCTTCCCTTATGCCAAGGTGAACGGTCCATAGCAGTTATTCTATTGAGTTTCGCACTCTTGCTGCCTCTAGTGAGTGGAACGAGCCGGCGCTGCTCGCTCGTTTTCTGGAGGGACTCCACGCAGTGGTTAAGGATGAGATTCTCTCCCGGGAGGTTCCTTCAGATGTGGACTCTTTGATTGCTCTCGCCATCCGCATAGAACGACGGGTAGATCTTCGTCACCGGGCTCGTGGAAGAGAGCTCGCATCAGCGGTGTTTCCCTGCTCCGCATCGCAACCATCTCCCTCCTCTGGCTCAGAGACTGAGCCCATGCAGCTGGGAGGGATTCGCATCTCGACTAAGGAGAGGGAACGGAGGATCACCAACCGCCTGTGCCTCTATTGCGGAGTTGCTGGACATTTTGTTAATTCATGTCAGTAAAAGCCAGAGCTCATCTGTAAGCGGAGGCTACAGGTGGCGCAACTACTCAAGTCTCTCCATCAAAATCCTGTACTACTTTGTCGGTCCATCTACGCTGGACCGGTTCGGGGTGCTACATGTAGTGCCTTGATAGACTCTGGGGCTGAGGGTTGTTTCATGGACGAAGCATGGGTTCGAAACATGACATTCCTTTCAGAGAGTTAGAGAAGCCTACGCCCATGTTCGCCTTAGATGGTAGTCATCTTCCCAGTATCAGATTTGAGACACTACCTTTAACCCTCACAGTATCTGGTAACCACAGTGAGACTATTTCTTTTTTGATTTTCCGTTCACCGTTTACACCTGTTGTTTTGGGTCATCCCTGGCTAGTATGTCATAATCCTTCTATTAATTGGTCTAGTAATTCTATCCTATCCTGGAACGTTTCTTGTCATGTGAAGTGTTTAATGTCTGCCATCCCTCCCGTTTCTTCTGTCCCTACTTCTCAGGAGGAACCTGGCGATTTGACAGGAGTGCCGGAGGAATATCATGATCTGCGCACGTGTCTGTGTCTCTTGACGCCGGTACCATAGTGCCTTCTTCCTCTCCGGCCGGGGCGGGGTTCTTTTTGTTAAGAAGGGACGGTACTCTGCGCCCCTGCGTGGATTATCGAGGCTGAATGACATAACGGTTAAGAATCGTTATCCGCTTCCCCATGTCATCAGCCTTCGAGATTCTGCAGGGAGCCAGGTGCTTTACTAAGTTGGACCTTCGTAACGCTTACCATCTCGTGCGCATCAGAGAGGGGACGAGTGGAAAACGGCGTTTAACACTCCGTTAGGGCATTTTGAGTACCGGGTTCTGCCGTTTGGTCTCGCCAATGCGCCAGCTGTTTTCAGGCATTAGTTAATGATGTTCTGAGAGACATGCTGAACATTTTGTTTTTGTCTATCTTGACGATATCCTGATTTTTTTCTCCGTCACTCGAGATTCATGTTCAGCACGTTCGACGTGTTCTACAGCGCCTTTTAGAGAATTGTCTCTACGTAAAGGCTGAGAAGTGCTCTTTTCATGTCTCCTCCGTTACTTTTCTCGGTTCCGTTATTTCCGCTGAAGGCATTCAGATGGATTCCGCTAAGGTCAAGCTGTCAGTGATTGGCCCGTTCCAAGGTCACGTGTCGAGTTGCAGCGCTTTTTAGGTTTCGCTAATTTCTATCGGCGTTTCATTCGTAATTTCGGTCAAGTTGCTGCCCCTCTCACAGCTCTTACTTCTGTCAAGACGTGTTTTAAGTGGTCGGTTCCGCCCAGGGAGCTTTTGATCTTCTAAAAGAACGTTTACGTCCGCTCCTATCCTCGTTACTCCTGACGTCACTAGACAATTCATTGTCGAGGTTGGCCTTCAGAGGTAGGCGTGGGAGCCATTCTATCCCAGCGCTTCCAGTCTGACGATAAGGTTCATCCTTGCGCTTATTTTCTCATCGCCTGTCGCCATCTGAGCGCAACTATGATGTGGGTAACCGTGAACTGCTCGCCATCCGCTTAGCCCTAGGCGAATGGCGACAGTGGTTGGAGGGCGACCGTTCCTTTTGTCGTTTGGACAGACCATAAGAACCTTGAGTACATCCGTTCTGCCAAACGACTTAATGCCCGTCAAGCTCGTTGGGCGTTGTTTTTCGCTCGTTTCGAGTTTGTGATTTCTTACCGTCCGGGTAGCAAGAACACCAAGCCTGATGCCTTATCCCGTCTGTTTAGTTCTTCTGTGGCTTCTACTGATCCCGAGGGGATTCTTCCTTATGGCTGTTCTTCAGTGGGCTCACTCTGCCAAGTTAGCTGGTCATCCCGGTGTTCGAGGCACTCTTGCGTCTATTCGCCAGCGCTTTTGGTGGCCGACTCAGGAGCGTGACACGCGCCGTTTCGTGGCTGCTTGTTCGGACTGCGCGCAGACTAAGTCGGGTAACTCTCCTCCTGCCGGTCGTCTCAGACCGCTCCCCATTCCTTCTCGACCATGGTCTCACATTGCCTTAGACTTCATTACCGGTCTGCCTTTGTCTGCGGGGAAGACTGTGATTCTTACGGTTGTCGATAGGTTCTCTAAGGCGGCACATTTCATTCCCCTCGCTAAACTTCCTTCCGCTAAGGAGACGGCACAAATCATTATTGAGAATGTATTCAGAATTCATGGCCTCCCGTTAGACGCCGTTTCAGACAGAGGCCCGCAATTCACGTCACAGTTTTGGAGGGAGTTCTGTCGTTTGATTGGTGCGTCCGTCAGTCTCTCTTCCGGGTTTCATCCCCAGTCTAACGGTCAAGCAGAGAGGGCCAATCAGACGATTGGTCGCATACTACGCAGCCTTTCTTTCAGAAACCCTGCGTCTTGGGCAGAACAGCTCCCCTGGGCAGAATACGCTCACAATTCGCTTCCTTCGTCTGCTACCGGGTTATCTCCGTTTCAGAGTAGTCTGGGTTACCAGCCTCCTCTGTTCTCATCCCAGCTTGCCGAGTCCAGCGTTCCCTCCGCTCAAGCGTTTGTCCAACGTTGTGAGCGCACCTGGAGGAGGGTGAGGTCTGCACTTTGCCGTTACAGGGCACAGACTGTGAGCCGCCAATAAACGCAGGATTAAGAGTCAAGGTATTGTTGCGGCCAGAGAGTGTGGCTTTCCACTCGCAACCTTCCTCTTACGACAGCTTCTCGTAAGTTGACTCCGCGGTTCATTGGTCCGTTCCGTGTCTCCCAGGTCGTCAATCCTGTCGCTGTGCGACTGCTTCTTCCGCGACATCTTCGTCGCGTCCATCCTGTCTTCCATGTCTCCTGTGTTAAGCCCTTTCTTCGCACCCCGTTCGTCTTCCCTCCCCCCCTCCCGTCCTTGTCGAGAGCGCACCTATTTACAAGGTACATAAGATCATGGACATGCGTTCTCGGGGACGGGGTCACCAATACTTAGTGGATTGGGAGGGTTACGGTCCTGAGGAGAGGAGTTGGGTTCCGTCTCGGGACGTGCTGGACCGTTCACTCATCGATGATTTCCTCCGTTGCCGCCAGGATTCCTCCTCGAGTGCGCCAGGAGGCGCTCGGTGAGTGGGGGGGTACTGTCATGTTTTGTCATTTATTATCATGTCTTGTCCCTGTGCTCCCCATTCTATTCGTTTCCCTCTGCTGGTCTTATTAGGTTCTTTCCCTCTTTCTATCCCTCTCTCTCCCCCTCCCTCTCTCACTCTCTCGCTCTCTCTTCTCTCTATCGTTCCGTTCCTGCTCCCAGCTGTTCCTATTCCCTAATCATCATTTAGTCTTCCCACACCTGTTCCCGATCCTTTCCCCTGATTAGAGTCCCTATTTCTTCCTTTGTGTTCCGTTCCTGTCCTGTCGGTTCCTTGTTTAGAATTCACCGTGCTGTGTTTGTGTATCGCCCTGTCGTGTCGTGTTTTCCTCAGATGCTGCGTGGTGAGCAGGTGTCTGAGTCTGTCTGGTTCAAGTGCCTTCCCGAGGCAACCTGCTGTTCACCTGCTGTTCAAGATCGAGTCTCAGTTTGTCCTCGTCATTTCGAGTGAAAGTTGTGTTTTTTGTTTGTATTCCCTTTACTGGATTAAAGACTCTGTTTTCGCCAAGTCGCTTTTGGGTCCTCTTTCACCTGCATGACAATTTTAGATGGTTTAACAATGAGATTTTGCTTTAATGTTCTTTGCACTTGTTTAGCATAACAGTAGGCCTGAAGTCTACTTGCAGTGAAATAAATTACTTTCCTATAATCATTTGTTAGACTCATTCATCAAAAGTTATTTCAGACCAAGCAATGATCCATCTATCAAGACTTTTTTGGGCACCACTATTGTGCCGCCATGATGTAACTGTACTTGTGAATGTTCACAACAATGGTGGAGTTCGTATTCACTTTTATGCAGGTGAATGAGGACCCAAAAGCGACTTGGCGAAAACAGAGTCTTTAATCCAGTTTTTAAGGAAATAGCAATACTCCTAGACAAATAGCAGTAAATAAAAACATAAAAACAATTTCACTCGTAATCACGAGAACTGACTGGAGACTCGATAATAAACTGCACATTGCCTCGGGAAACCTCTTGACTTCCCGTAATAGACTCAGACACCTGCTCACCAACGCATACATCTTGACTGAAACACGACACGACAGGGCGATACAAAGACACAGCCGCGGTGAACAATATACAAGGATCCGACAGGACAGAAACGGAAAACAAGGGGAGAAATAGGGACTCTAATTTTTTTGATAGGGAACAGGTGTGGGAAGACTAAATGATTGATTAGTGGGAATAGGAACAGCTGGGAGGCAGGACCAGTGTATAGAAGAAATTTACAGGAAGGGAGAGAGAAAAAGTGGGAACGACCTAAAAGACCAGCCAGGGGAAAACGAACAGAAGGAAAAGTTGTATGACAAGACAATATAAGACAAAACATGACATTCATGGCCTGGTGCCCCTGGAGAGCAGAGATTGATCATTTTAGACCATTCATTTGATCCTTAGATTGAAATTTCCACCAAACTGGCACACAAGGCAAACCCAGTCAACCAATGACATGACGTGACCCAGTGTGGTAGTGCAACCGATGAATAGAAACATTTGTTTTGGTTTTTGTCTATTTTGCCGGCCAGCCATCCTATCTATTGGAGTTGAAGTGTGACTGGAGGAGTGGTGGTGTCCACTGGACAACTTTAGCTGGACCACATGTAGAAGCTCATCACCATGAAGTTTATCTACACCAACTGATACAAGTGTCCTTTATTAGGCACTAAAATAGTGCTCGCTAGTACATGCACATATGAATTTACATTACTAATCATATTTCCTTAATGTGCAGGGTCCACTTTGACCCAAGAGAACAATCCAGACTAAGAATTTGCAAAGGTAAGATCATAATGTCCATACACAGTATTATATGGACAGAGTGGACCTGATCCTAATCAGCACTCCTAATCTGATGGTTAATTCTCTCTCTCCTCATCCTTTCTATAAATTCAGATTGACCCCATTGTCTATGGATAGTAGATGTGGGTGAGTGGACTACAGATCTGTGACAAGCCAGCAACAGCAGCTGTTCTAACTATTGGCAAGGATTTATTTGACCTCCAATCACCTTGAGAGTTACTTTATTCTGCATTCAACACTTCTTTTGCAGGAGAGGTGAGTACCTGTCAGAACCCCTGCTGTCCTTCACCCCTCGGTGCAGTCTGCTGACCATCAGTGTTAAGAAGAAGATTGCCAGCCGAAGTAGGAGCCATGTTCATCGCCATGCAACACTCCACTGAGTATTATTTTACTGGGTGACTTTCACTTTTACTGAGTCATTTCCTATGAAGGTACCTTTACTTGTACTCATGTATGACAATTGGGTACTTTTTCCACCACTGTTGCTGTATGTGTGTAACTCTAGCAGATTCTCTAGGTACTCCTGCACAACTCATCCTGTTCTTTAGATCCTGCTAAAACGGTCCACTATCAGCCAGGTGAAGAGGCTCTTCCATGGAAAAGAAGGAGTGTTGTGGCACCAAAATGGATGAAAACCCATTGTTGTGGGAATTGCTATAGACCACCAAGTGCTAACAGTCAGTGTCTGGATAACATGTGTGAAATGCTTGATAATGTATGTGATATCAACAGAGAGGTATATGTTCTGGGTGATTTAAATATTGACTAGCTTTCATCAAACTGTCCACCTGAGAAAGATCTTCAAACTGTAACCAGTGCCTGTAACCAGTTGTTTACTTACCAAGATTATAGGCTTGAGGTGACTTCCTTGATCACGCAGATAGCCAGCCTACGTAAGAAACTGGGAAAACGCAGTGGAATGTTTACCTTTCTACACCGGACTGCGTTCACGCATGTTGGTGCACCTCCTGCCTCTCCTCCCCCATCTGATAGCGGAGTCGAAGGAGCACAGCAAGAGGAGCATGGCAATCAATGAAGGTTGCATGTCACGAGCCGTGAAGTAGAAGACAGTGGACTCCCGCAAAGCAGTCTACACTCGCAACAAGAGGTCCAGTGCGGATACAAACAATGAATAGTTTTGCCGTCCTGGAGTCTGATCTTCCTGCATCTTCATCACTGGGGGTACCTGTGTCTGCGGCCACTGTACCTACTCCTTCCCCTACAACTTTGAAGTCGACGCCGGCAACCTTCCATCCCTGCTCTGTATCGAGTGGGGCTTCTCCATCTGTCGGAGGCCCACATCATCCGGTGAAGTGTGGGAGTGGGCGGATTTCTTCGTCCTTCTCTCCAGCCGTGATTCTGGGCAGCTCCATGGTAAGAAATGTGAATGTTCCTGGTGCAAAAACAATGTCCTATCCCGGAGCTCAGAGTAAATTGCATGACTAAGCTGCTCCCGAATGTACGACACCAGGACATCGACATTGATTCTATCGTAGTCCATGTGGGTTTTAATTACATTATGAAGGGCAGCTCTGAACTGTTGAAACTTCATTTCAAAGAGCTGATTGACTCTCTACTAGACATGAATAAAATACCCATCATATATGGCCGTGTGCCCTCTCTGAATCGTGGCATTGAACGCTTTAGCAGGATTCTTTCTTTTCACAACTGGCTACGTGATTATTGCAACTCAATGGGTGTAACTTTTGTTGACAATTTCGATACCTTACGGAAACAAAACAAGTTTTATAAGGAGGATGGGATCCACCCAAATCATTTGGGTCCCTGGATCCTTTCACAGCATTATAAGGCGGAGACAATGACTTATCAATGACCCAAGCCCAGCTCAGTTAATCCCTACCATTGTGTCACGGAGTCATCATAATGCTTTAGCAAATGTACATTATACCAGGGGCGTTGATAGGCTCAATGTAAGTAACCTAATCTATGTCCTCTAACTGCCCTGAATGCCTCTGCTGATCCTACAGCTATTGTATGCAGCAAGCATGTCTATGAACCAGATTTATGCTGTTAGCACTGAGGCAGTGTGCCCTAGTAGGATGTCCACTGTGTGCAGCTCACCCTGCACTAACATAAATAACATGAGAATATCTACTTCTACTAAGCTTCCCAGTAAAGCATTGAAATCAAGCAAGCATCCCAGAAACGTGCTCAAAATAGCCCACTTTAACACATGTAGCTTAAGAACAACTTGCTAGTAACAGATGACATTCATATTCTGGCTATCTCTGAAACTCAATTAGACAATACCTTTGATGATACAGTGATAGCAATACAAGGTTATAGCATTTACAGAAAAGATAGAAATGCCAGTGGGGAGAGGTGTTGCTGTTAATATTCAGAACCACATTCCTGTAAAGATTAGAAAGGGTCTCATGTTAAATATTGTTGAAGTAATATGGCTGCAGGTTCATCTGCCTCACCTAAAACCCATTCTTGTGGGAATAGGCTTTATTTCACCGAACAAGAATAGACTGACGAGTTTCAGAAGAAAGTTATTTGGTTCTGGACATTTTGAGCCTGTAATCAAACCCACAAATGCTGATACTCAGAGGCTCAACTAGTCTAAAGAAGACCAGTTGTATTGCTTTTTAATTAGAACAACAGTTTTGAACTGTGCTAACATAATTGCAAAAGGGTTTTTCTAATGATCAATTATGTCATGTTTTGTCTTAGATTGTCTTGTCATTTTGCTTTTTCCTTCTGTTCGTTTTCCCCCTGCTGGTCTTTTTAGGTTCGTTCCCCTTTTTCTCTCTCCCTTCCTCTCTCTCTTCTCTCTATCGTTCCGTTCCTGCTCCCAGCTGTTCCTATTCCCCTAATCAATCATTTAGTCTTCCCACCTGTTCCCTATCTTTTTCCCTGATTAGAGTCCCTATTTCTCCCCTTGTTTTCCGTTCCTGCCCTGTCGGATCCTTGTCTATTGTTCACCGTGCTGTGTCTGTGTATCGCCCTGTCGTGTCGTGTTTCCCTCAGATGCTGCGTGGTGAGCAGGTGTCTGAGTCTGCTACGTTCAAGTGCCTTCCCGAGGCAACCTGCAGTTCATGATCGAGTCTCCAGTCTGTTCTCGTCATTACTGTTATGCAGGTGAATGAGGACCCAAAAGCGACTTGGCGAAAACAGAGTTTTTAATCCAGTAAAGTTACTTTACAAACAAAAGGCATAATACTACTCGTAATGACGAGAACAGACTGGAGACTTGATCAAGAACTGCAGGTTGCCTCGGGAAGGCACTTGAACGTAGCAGACTCAGACACCTGCTCACCACGCAGCATCTGAGGGAAACACGACCGCGACAGGGCAATACATAGACACAGCACGGTGAACAATAGACAAGGATCCGACAGGACAGGAACGGAAAACAAGGAAGAAATAGGGACTCTAATCAGGGAAAAGATAAGGAACAGGTGTGGAAGACTAAATGATGATTAGGGGAATAGGAACAGCTGGAGCAGAAACGGAACGATAGAGAGAGGAGAGAGAGGGAGGGAGAGAGAGGGATAGAAAAAGGGAACGAACCTAATAAGACCAGCAGGGGGAAACGAACAGAAGGGAAAGCATAATGACAAGACAATCTAAGACAAAACATGACAATTATTGAGTGGAATTATGCTTTATGATTGTAGATTTACTTTACTGGATTAAAGACTCTGTTTTCGCCAAGTTGCTTTTTTGGGTCCTCATTCACCTGCATAACAGAAGGATCCGACCAGAATGGACCCAGCGACTATGGATTCTCTCTACTCTACTCTCGAGTTCCAGGGGAGCGATGCTCGGCAGACACGAGCAGGAATTGTCTGCTGCTCGGCATGCCGTTGAGACCCTGGCCGCTCAGGTCTCCGACCTCTCAGGACAGTATCAGAGTCTTCGTCTCGTGCCACCAGCTACTTCCAGGTCTTCCGAGCCTCCGGAACCTAGGGTTAATAACCCACCATGTTATTCTGGGCAGCCCACTGAGTGCCGCTCCTTTCTCACCCAGTGTGATATAGTGTTTCTCTCTCCAACACAACACATACTCAAGAGAGAGAGCTCGGATTGCCTACGTCATATCACTCCCTTACTGGTCGGGCTCGGCAGTGGGGCACAGCTATCTGGGAGGCAAGCGCTGAGTGTACTAACAATTATCTGAACTTTAAAGAGGAGATGATAAGGGTTTTTGATCGTTCAGTTTTGGGAAAGAAGCTTCCTGGTCCCTGTCTTCCCTATGTCAAGGTAATCGATCCATAACGGATTACTCTATAGAGTTTCAAAGCACTCTTGCTGCCTCCAGTAACTGGAACGAGCAGGCGTTGCTCGCTCGTTTTCTGGAGGGACTCCACGCTAAGGTTAAGGATGAGATTCTCTCTCGGGAGGTTCCATCCAGCGTGGATTCTTTGATTGAACTCGCTATTCGCATTGAACGACGGGTAGATCTTCGTCACCGAGCTCATAGAAGAGAGCTCGCGTTAACTGTGTCCCCCTCTCCCCTACACTACCATCTTTCCCCACTGACTCAGGTGTTGAGCCCATGCAGCTGGGGGTATTCGCATCTCGACTAAGGAGAGGGAACGGAGAATCACCAACCGCCTCTGTCTCTATTGCGGTTCCGCTGGTCATTTTGTCATTTCATGTCCAGTTAAGGCCAGAGCTCATCAGTAGCGGAGGGCGACTGATAGCGCTACTAGACGGTCCTCTCCTTCAAGTACCTGTACTACCTACGGTCCATCTACGCTGGACCGGATCGGCAGCTTCCTGCAGTGCATTAATAGACTCTGGGGCGGAGGGCTGTTTTTTGACGAAGCCTGGGCTCGGGAACATGACATTCCTCTCAGACAGTTAGGGAGCCCACGGTCATGTTTGCCTTGGATGGTAGTCCTCTCCCCAGTATATTATATGAAACACTACCTTTAACCCTCACTGTATCTGGTAACCATAGTGAGACCATTTCTTTTTGATTTTTGTTCACCTTTTACACCTGTTGTTTTGGGTCATCCCTGGCTAGTGTGTCATAATCCTTCTTTTGATTGGTCTAGTAATTCTATCCTTTCCTGGAACGTTTCTTGTCATGTCAAGTGTTTAATGTCTGCTATTTCTCCTGTTTGTTCTGTCCCCTCTTCTCAGGAGGAACCTGGTGATTTGACAGGAGTGCCGGAGGAGTATCATGGTCTGCGCACGGTCTTCAGTCGGTCCAGAACCAACTCCCTTCCTCCTCACCGGTCGTATGATTGTTGTCCTGATCTCTTCAAGAAGCGTTTGCATCCGCTCCTATCCTTGTTGCACCTGACGTCACTAAACCGTTTATTGTTGAGGTTGACGCGTCGGGGGTGGGCGTGGGAGCCATTCTGTCCCAGCGCTCCGATACTGACGATGGGGTCCACCCTTGTGCGTATTTTCTCATCGCCTGTCACCGTCGGAACGTAATATGATGTGGCTAACCGCGAACTGCTCGCCATCCGTTTAGCCCTAGGCAAATGGCGACAGTGGTTGGAGGGGGCGACCCGTTCCTTTGTCGTTTGGACTGACCAAGAGAACCTTGAGTACATCCGTTCTGCCAAACGACTGAATGCGCGTCATGCCGTTGGGCGTTGTTTTTCGCTCGTTTCGAATCGATTTTCTTATTGCCCGGGTACTAAGAACACCAAGCCTCATGCTTTATCCCGTCTCTTTAGTTCTTCTGTGGCTTCTACCGATCCCGAGGGATCCTTCCTGTTGGGCGTGTTGTCGGGTTGACTGTCTGGGGAATTGAGAGACAGGTTAAGCAAGCACTCACGCACACTCGTGCCGCTGCGCGCTTGTCCTAGTAACCTTTTCGTTCCTGTTTCTACTCGTCTGGCTGTTCTTCAGTGGGCTCACTCTGCCAAGTTAGCTGGCCATCCCGGCGTTCGGGGTACGCTTGCTTCTATTCGCCAGCGGTTTTGGTGGCTCACTCAGGAGCCGTGACACGCGCCGTTTCGTGGCTGCGTGTTCCGGACTGCGCGCAGAAGAAGTCTGTAAAAATTCTGCTTCTGCTCCTGGTCTTGCTGGGTCTCAGTCTGTTCCCTGCCATCGCATCTCTCCTGTTCTTGTTCCTGCCCTTGCTGTGTCTCAGTCTGTCCCTAGTTGTTACTCTCCTGGCCTGTTTGGTCCTGTTTGCTCTAAAGCTTTCAGTTCTCTACCCGTGTCTCATTTTTTTTTAGAGTAGTACCCTAGTTTCCTTTTTTCGTTTTTCCATTACGGTCCTGAGGAGAGGAGTTGGGTTCTTTCTCGGGACGTGCTGGACCGTTTGTGATCTATGATTTCCTCCGTTGCCGCCAGTGTTCCTCCTCGAGAGCGCCAGGAGGCGCTCGGTGAGTGGGGGGTACTGTCATGTTTTGTCTTAGATTGTCTTGTCATTTGCTTTTCCTTCTGTTCGTTTTCCCCTGCTGGTCTTTTTTAGGTCTTCCCTTTTTCTCTCTCCCTTCCTCTCTCTCTTCTCTCTATCGTCTCCGTCCTGCTCCCAGCTGTTCCTATTCCCCTAATCAATCATTTAGTCTTCCCACACCTGTTCCCTATCTTTTCCCTGATTAGAGTCCCTATTTCTCCCCCTTGTTTTCCGTTCCTGCCCTGTCGGATCCTTGTCTATTGTTCACCGTGCTGTGTCTGTGTATCGCCCTGTCGTGTCGTGTTTCCTCAGATGCTGCGTGGTGAGCAGGTGTCTGAGTCTGCTACGTTCAAGTGCCTTCCCGAGGCAACCTGCAGTTCATGATCGAGTCTCCAGTCTGTTCTCGTCATTACGAGTGGAATTATGCTTTATGATTGTAGATTTACTTTACTGGATTAAAGACTCTGTTTTCGCCAAGTTGCTTTTGGGTCCTCATTCACCTGCATAACAAATTAGCCTTTTAAAATGATGAACTTGGATTAGCTAACATAACGTGCCATTGGAACACAGGAGTGATGGTTGTTGATAATGGGCCTCTGTACGCCTATGTAGATATTCCATATAAAAATGTCCAGCTACACTAGTGATTTACAAAATTTCTGATCAATTTGATATGATTTTAATGGTCAAATAATGTGCTTTTCTTCAAAAACAAGGACATTTCTAAGTAACTTTTGAACGGTAGTGTATATTGTCACACTCCACTTACCAAGACCATTGCCAAAAAAGGCACGCTGTCACCTGATTTTATACAGTCCCTTCAGGAAGTATTCACATTTGTCATAAGAAACTAGCTCCCTGGTATACAGAAATACCCGAGCTCTGAAGCAAGCTTCCAGAAAATTGAACGGAAATGGCGCCACACCAAACTGGAAGTCTTCCGACTAGCTTGAAAGACAGTACCGTGCAGTATCAAGAGCCCTCACCGCTGCTCGATCATCCTATTTTTCCAACTTAATTGAGGAAAATAAGAACAATCCGAAATGTGTTGTGTCGTGGGGAGATCTTGTGCTATACTGGCCTTGTCTCAGGATGGTAAGTTGGTGGTTGAAGATATCCCTCTAGTGGTGTGGGGGCTATGCTTTGGCAAAGTGGGTGGGGTTATATCCTTCCTGTTTGGCCCTGTCCGGGGATATCATCGGATGGGCCACAGTGTCTCCTGACCTCCTGTCTCAGCCTCCAATAGTTATGCTGCAGTAGTTTATGTGTCGGGGGCTAGGGTCAGTTTGTTATATATGGAGTACTTCTCCTGCCTTATCCGGTGTCCTGTGTGAATAGACTTTATTTCTCAGAACAAGAATATGCTCTACCCTCTTTCTTCTTTCTCAGAGGACCTGAGCTCCTAGGACCATGCCTCAGACTACCTGGCATGATGACTCCTTGCTCTCCCCAGTCCACTCGCCGTGCTGCTGCTCCAGTTTCAACTGTTCTGTCTGTGTTATGAAATCCTGACCTGTTCACTGGACGTGCTACATGTCCCAGACCTGTTTTCAACTCTCTAGAGACAGCAGGAGTGGTAGAGATACTCTTAATGATCGGCTATGAAAAGCCAACTGACATTTACTCCTGAGGTGCTGACTTGCTGCACCCTCGACAACTACTGTGATTATTATTATTTGACCATGCTGGTCATTTATGAACATTTTAACATCTTGGCCATGTTCTGTTATAATCTCCACCGCACAGCCAGAAGAGGACTGGCCACCCCTCATAGCCTGTCCTCTCAGGTTTCTTCCTAGGTTTTGGCCTTTCTAGGGAGTTTTTCCTAGCCACCGTGCTTCTACACCTGCATTGCTTGCTGTTTGGGGTTTTAGGATGGGTTTCTGTACAGAACTTTGAGATATCAGCTGATGTATGAAGGGCTATATAAATACATTTGATTTGATTTGAACCTTTCCAAAATGTTGGAAATTAATCAAATGAAATATCTTGAATCAATAAATATTCAACCCTTTGTTATGGTAAGCCTAACTAAGTTCAGGAGTAAACATTTGTCAGATAATATGTTGCATGAACTCTCTGTGTGCAATAATAGTGTTTAAATATGATTTTAAATGACTACTCATCTCTGTACCCTGGCACACATACAATTGTCTGTAAGTGGCCCTCAGTCGAGCAATGAATTTAAATAAAGATTTAACCACAAAGACCAGGTTTTCCATTGTCTCGCAAAGAAGGGCACCTACTGGTAGATGAGTTAAAATAAAAAAGCAGACATTGCATATCCTTTGAGCATGGTGAAGTTTAATTACACTTTGTATGGTGTATCAATGCACCCAGTCACTACAAAGACACAGACGTCCTTCCAAACCTCAGTTTGTCGAAGAAGAAGGAAACCACTCAGGCTTTACCCATGAGGCCAATGGTGACTTTAAAACACTGGAGTTGCTTACAAAGTAAACATGGATTATTCCTGAGTGGCCTAGTTACAGTTTTCTTACTTTGTCGGCTTGAAATCTATGGCAAGAAATGGCTGTCCAGCAATGATCAACAACCAACTGACTGAACTTGAACAATTAAACAATCAGAAAAAAATAAACATACTCTCACTGTCAACTACGTTAGTTTTCATCAAACTTAACATGTGTAAATATTAGTATGAACAAAACAAGATTCAACAACTGAGACATAAACTGAACAAGTTCCACAGAAATTGAATAATGTGTCCCTAAACAAAGGGGTGGGTCAAAATCAAAAGTAACAGTCAGTTTCTGATGTGGCCACCAGCTGCATTAAGTACTGCAGTGTATCTCCTCCTCATGGACTGCACCAGATTTTGCCAATTCTGCTGTGAGATGTTGCCCCACTCTTCCACCAAGGCACCTGCAAGTTTCCGGACATTTCTGGGGAGAATGGCCCTCCGATCCAACAGGTCCCAGATGTGCTCAATGGGATTGAGATCTGGGCTCTTTACTGGCCATGGCAGAACACTGACATTCCTGTCTTGCTGGAAATCACTCACAGAACGAGCAGTATGGCTGGTGGCATTGTAATGCTGGGTAGGGTCATATCAGGATGAGCCTGTAGGAAGGGTACCACATGAGGGAGGATGTCTTCTGTAATGCACAGCGTTGAGATTTCCTGCAATGACAACAAGCTCAGTCCAATGATGCTGTGACACACCGCCCCAGACTATGACAGACCCGCCACCTCCAAATCAATCCCACTCCAGAGTACAGGCCTCGGTGTAATGCTCATTCCTTCGACGATAAACGCAAATCCGACCATCACCCTGGTGAGACAAACCGTGACTCATCAGTGAAGAGCACATTTTGCCAGGTCCTGTCTGGTGCATGACAGTGGGTTTGTGCCCATAAGCGATGTTGTTGCCGGTGATGTCTGGTGAGGACCTGCCTTACAACAGGCCTACAAGCCCCTCAGTCCAGCGTCTCTCAGCCTATTGCGGACAGTCTGAGCACTGATGGAGGGATTGTGCGTTCCTGGTGTAACACAAGCAGTTGTTGTTGCTATCCTGTACCTGTCCCGTAGGCGTGATGTTCGGATGTACCGATCCTGTGCAGGTGTTGTTACACATGGTTTGCTACTTCGAGGACGATTAGCTGTCCGTCCTGTCTCCCTGTAGCACTGTCTTAGTCGTCTCACAGTACGGACATTGCAATTTATTGCCCTGGCCACATTCTTAACGACCGTTCCACAGGTGCATGTTCACGAATTGTTTATGGTTTATGGTTCCTTTACAATGAAGATGTGTGACGTTATTTGGATTTTTAAGACTTATCTTTGAAAGACAGGGTCCGGAAAAAGGACGTTTCTTTTTTATTTGTGCTTTAGTTGTCATTAGGTTTTTGCAAAAGTTACAAAGTATTAATTTGATTTGTGTAGACCATTGACAAAACATTTTAATTCAATCGATTTTAATCCCACCTTGTAACACAACAAATTCTGGAAAAAGTCAAAAGGTGTGAATACTTTCTGAAGGCCCTGTAGTAAATCTTGAGGTGGTACGATCACGATTTCAATGGTAGAGTTGAACCGCTAGGGGCAAAAATAGCTAGATTTACTACTAAAATGACCAAAATATATAACTTTTGCAACAAACTGTCAAAATGAAGATCAGAATTGACGTATTTCACTATAACTAAGCCTAAAAGATTTGGTGTTTTTTCATGAAAGTTAAAAAAACAATTCATGAAAATGACTCTTTATATACATGGCCCTGACGATGAACGAATCAAATTCTCTTTAGAGGTACAGTAATGAGGTCAGCATTTAATGGTGAGGTATTCTAGATCAGGAGAACAAAAGGACTTGAGATCCTGTACTTTGCTACAATCACACCATGAGTAGTTAGTGGTGAAACATACACGTACATCGTTCTTTTTCCCTGAGAGTTCTTTCTTCAAGCTCTTACAGTCTCACTGCAGAAGTAGATGTTCGTCCACGTTCTCCAAACGTAAAAATGTCGAAGTTGCTCCATTTGTCAAATTTCTACGTATTTGTGTTGCGCCTGCTGCTCTGTATCGTTCCATTTCTCCAAACGTCAAATTTTGAAGTTAAGAGTTAGAAAAACCTTAGAGTGGAGATTAAGTTGAACACTGCATTGGGATGGATGTCATCAGGCATTATGTTGCAGTTAGAGCTTGACATAAAAACACAGACAGACACTGGCTGAAAATGTGCCGTTTTGGGATTTTGCTGGAAGACCAGTAGAGTATATCGGGCAGATATACATTTTTCATAAATCTTCGGTAGAGGAGAAGAAGAAAGTGACTGATGGAGTATCCGTTTGGTTTCCCTAGGGAGCACTGTTTTGCTCTCCAGTTCACTCATAGTCATAGATGACTTGGCTGCCTCTCTAGGGGAACAGCAGGAGCAGAGACACCCTTTGGAGGAAAACTCAGCTTCCTCTGTGATTTAAGGAGTTGTGTGAAGATCAAAGCCATGGTCCAGTCCCCTCAGTCACCAGTCCTTAGGGAAAAGTCAGGGGTGTTGAGAAATGAATGGCCCTGGAGGGGGTTGATGAAAGAAAGACTAGCAAGCAGCTGGAAAACATAACATTACGGAGTTGTACAGGTGCAATTCTCCCCTGAATCCCATTTATAAATTCAGTCCAATATGCTGCAGTTAGTTATAGAGAACACATCTCTACAATCAACTGAATGTCATAGAGGAAGCGGTAGAAAACGTAACACTGAGCTGACACCATTGTCAAAATGGTCTGAACAGTAAGAGAAAACATTGTGGTATAAGCGATTCAGCGTAGAGTAACTTCTCTCAGTATTGTTTGCTATACTGTGTTAGCTGAACCTTTGTGTTTATCTTCACAGTGAACACATTTTTGTGTAGTGATGAGACACATTTATTTGTGCATGATGTGTGGGTGCTTATGGGGGCACGGTGGAGAGAGGTCAGTGGAGGATAACAAGTGTTTCGGAAGCTTTGCTTTGTTTCTGTTTCCTGAGAAGTTGATCATTAGTTTAAAATTGGAATTCATCAACCTCCAGTACATCCCCGGTGTGGGAGTCTGTGAAGTTAATCTTAATGAACACTGGCTTCCCCCTTTATGCTTTGTGGTGCACAGATGGATGAGATGGAGAATAGAATAGAATATGTACAGTATGCATGTCACGACAAAATTGAACATTTTGTCTAACGATGTTAGGAGCAGCCCAGAGCGCTGATCTTTTTTTATACCTTGATAGGTGTGTTAATGCCTGCTGCATTGTGGGTAACCCCTGATGCCTACTTGGCGTACCCCTTCCCCAGGGAGCGCTGACAGGGAGGACCAGGCTGGCTAATTAGAGGGTGAATGTGTCGGGCGGGGTTTGCTCATTTCTAACCATTCCATTGGTCCTAAGGAGAAATCTCCACCCACACGGGGCACTGGGCCATGCAAGATGAACTCACCCAATA
>NW_025750574.1:12500-18653 GCF_021184085.1 Oncorhynchus gorbuscha | reverse complement strand
GGTCTCTTGGCACAAGCTGATACATAGGGACAGGGTAAGTTGAGCCGGCTTGGGGTAAAGTGGTCTCTTGGCACAAGCTGATACATAGGGACAGGGGTAAGTTGAGCCGGCCTTGGGGTAAGTGGTCTCTTGGCACAAGCTGATACATAGGGACAGGGTACAAGTTGAGCCGGCCTTGGGGTAAAGTGGTCTCTTGGCACAAGCTGATACATAGGGAAGTTGAGCCGGCCTTGGGGTAAAGTGGTCTCTTGGCACAAGCTGATGGGACAGGGTAAGTTGAGCCGGCCTTGGGGTAAAGTGGTCTCTTGGCACAAGCTGATACATAGGGGGTAAGTTGAGCCGGCCTTGGGGTAGGGTCTCTGGCACAAGCTGATACATAGGGACAGGGTAAGTTGAGCCGGCCTTGGGGTAAAGTGGTCTCTTGGCACAAGCTGATACATAGGGACAGGGTAAGTTGAGCCGGCCTTGGGGTAAAGTAAAGTGGTCTCTTGGGGTAAAGTGGTCTCTTGGCACAAGCTGATACATAGGGACAGGGTAAGTTGAGCCGGCCTTGGGGTAAACATAGTGGTCTCTTGGCACAAGCTGATACATAGGGACAGGGTAAGTTGAGCCGGCCTTGGGGTAAAGTGGTCTCTTGGCACAAGCTGATACATAGGGACAGGGTAAGTTTGAAAGTGGTCCGGCCTTGGGGTAAAGCCGGCCTTGGTCTCTTGGCACAAGCTGATACATAGGGACAGGGTAAGTTGAGCCGGCCTTGGGGTAAAGTGGTCTCTTGGCACAAGCTGATACATAGGGACAGGGGTCTCAAGTTGAGGGTAAGTTGAGCCGGCCTTTGGGGTAAGTGGTCTCTTGCTGCACAAAGCCGGCCTGGGGTATACATAGGGACAGGTAAGTTGAGCCGGCCTTGGGGTAAAGTGGTCTCTTGGCACAAGCTGATACATAGGGACAGGGTAAGTTGAGCCGGCCTTGGGGTAAAGTGGTCTCTTGGCACAAGCTGATACATAGGGACAGGGTAAGTTGAGCCGGCCTTTGGGGGTAAAGTGGTCTCTTTGGCACAAGCTGATACATAGGGACAGGGTAAGTTGAGCCGGCCTTGGGGTAAGGGGTCTCTAGGACAGGGTAACAAGCTGATACATAGGGACAGGGTAAGTTGAGCCGGCCTTGGGGTAAAGTGGTCTCTTGGCACAAGCTGATACATAGGGGGTACAGGGTAAGGGAGGGTAAGTTGGAGCCGGCCTTGGGGTAGGGTCTCTTGGCACTAGCTGATACATAGTTGGGTAAGTTGCCTTGGGGTAAAGTGGTCTCTTGGCACTAGCTGATACATAGGACAGGGGTAAGTTGTGCCGGCCTTGGGGTAGCCTCTGGCACTAGCTGATACATAGCGACAGGGTAAGTTGAGCCGGCCCTGGGGTAAAGTGGGTGGTGGTGTCCTGTGACAGAGGGTGACGGTGCTGGTAGGTCAAAGTTGAATTCATGGAATGGGGTGTGGTACAGGGCATTAGGAAAGTATTCAGACCCCTTGACTTTTTTCCACATGTTGTTACTTACCCCAAGGCCATTGGTTCAACTTACCCTAAGGCCATTGGTTCAACTTACCCTAAGGCCATTGGCTCATCATACTCCATGGCCATTGGTTCAACTTACCCCAAGGCCATTGGTTCAACTTACCCTAAGGCCATTGGCTCATCATACTCCATGGCCATTGGCTCATCATACTCCATGGCCATTGGCTCAACTTAACCCAAGGCCATTGGCTCATCATACTCCATGGCCATTGGTTCAACTTACCCCATGGCCATTGGCTCAACTTACCCCAAGGCCATTGGCTCAACTTACTCCATGGCCATTGGCTCAACTTACCCCATGGCCATTGGCTCAACTTACCCCATGGCCATTGGCTCAACTTACACCATGGCCATTGGCTCAACTTACCCCATGGCCATTGGCTCAACTTACCCCATGGCCATTTTTTAAAAACATTTTTTATTTTACCTTTATTTAACCAGGCAAGTCAGTTAAGAACAAACTCTTATTTTCAATGACGGCCTAGGAACAGTGTGTTAACTGCCTGTTCAGGGGCAGAACGACAGATTTTGTACCTTGTCAGCTCAGCAACCTTTCGGTTACTAGTCCAATGCTCTAACCACTAGGTTACCCTGGCTGAACATACCCCAAGGCCATTGGCTCAATTTACCCCATGGCCATTGGCTCAACTTACCCCACAGCCAAACTCTCAACTTACCCCATAGCCATTGGCTCAACTTACCCAAAGGGAAACATTTAGACTTTATTAGCCCACAGAGCAAAAAGGAGGCACTTGTGTGCTAGGTTTAGGACCTTATTAAAACGATCTACTTTGGTTTAGATACAAGCATCGTGAAACCTAGAATACAATACATGAATTCGGCATCGTGCAAATCTGTTTTTTTGGACATAACTTTCTCACCACTTTTTCCCCCATGTGTTTTCTTCCTTTACAGACTCCATAAAAGGACATCCCCTTCCTATTTGGTCACATGATTTAATTGTGTGTATGGTTACCTAGAAACAAGGGGTGGTTCAACTTAACCTTTGTCTCAACTTACCCCACCCCCTATTGTGATATCTTTATGCAGAGGTAGGAAACATGTACGTGAAGCGAAGAGTTTGCCGATACTTCACATGATTTGTTATGTGACTTGAGTTTGTGAGGTGGCCTCGAGTCAATCTTACTAAAAACGCAACTCAACTTTTCTGATCTTCACGATGGTAATTCAGCATGGGAAAAAAAGGTGTCAGAGCGACAGACTGTCTTCCAAACGTCTGTTGAACACTTGTATCTATTTAAAGACTTGAACATCTGTTCTCCAACTCTCACCAAGTTATCCTTCTTACATCACGTAATGGGTTGAGAAATGTTCATTCAATCAGATCGCTAATTGCAAACTGGTGGAGTTTTTTATGTTAGTCTTTCACTTCTGCTTCTGTTGACTTAGACACGTAAAGTAGGAACCTTCTAGGTGACAACGTGTCACCAGCTCAGTTCGGGTGCATAACTAATGATGTTTATACAAAGCCGAAGCTGCGTTTAGAGTTCTAAACTGTGTCAAACGATGCTTCGTGCTAATCAAAATGCTAATCAAAATGCTAATAGCTACAGTGAGGCAAAAAAAGTATTTAGTCAGCCACCAATTGTGCAAGTTACTTATTTTCCACCATAATTTGCTAATAAATTCAATAAAAATCCTACAATGTGATTTTCTGGATTTTTTTTCTCTCATTTTGTCTGTTATAGTTGAAGTGTACCTATGATGAAAATTACAGGCCTCTCTCATCTTTTTAAGTGGGAGAACTTGCACAATTTGTTGGCTGACTAAATACTTTTTTGCCCCACTGTATTTAGGTATGTATATATGTACTGTATTTAGGTATGTATATATGTACTGTATATAGGTATGTATATATGTACTGTATATAGGTATGTATATATGTACTGTATTTAGGTATGTATATATGTACTGTATTTAGGTATGTATATATGTACTGTATTTAGGTATGTATATATGTACTGTATTTAGGTATGTATATATGTACTGTATTTAGGTATGTATATATGTACTGTATTTAGGTATGTATATATGTACTGTATTTAGGTATGTATATATGTACTGTATTTAGGTATGTATATATGTACTGTATTTAGGTATGTATATATGTACTGTATTTAGGTATGTATATATGTACTGTATTTAGGTATGTATATATGTACTGTATTTAGGTATGTATATATGTACTGTATTTAGGTATGTATATATGTACTGTATTTAGGTATGTATATATGTACTGTATTTAGGTATGTATATATGTACTGTATTTAGGTATGTATATATGTACTGTATATAGGTATGTATATATGTACTGTATTTAGGTATGTATATATGTACTGTATATAGGTATGTATATGTGTACTGTATATAGGTATGTATATATGTACTGTATTTAGGTATGTATATATGTACTTTATATAGGTATGTATATATGTACTGCATTTAGGTATGTATATATGTACTGTATATAGGTATGTATATATGTACTGTATTTAGGTATGTATATATGTACTGTATATATATGTATATATGTACTGTATTTAGGTATGTATATATGTACTGTATATAGGTATGTATATATGTACTGCATTTAGGTATGTATATATGTACTGTATATAGGTATGTATATATGTACTGTATTTAGGTATGTATATATGTACTGTATATAGGTATGTATATATGTACTGTATTTAGGTATGTATATATGTACTGTATTTAGGTATGTACAGTGCCTTGCGAAAGTATTCGGCCCCTTGAACTGTGCGACCTTTTTGCCACATTTCAGGCTTCAAACATAAAGATATAAAACTGTATTTTTTTGTGAAGAATCAACAACAAGTGGGACACAATCATGAAGTGGCACGACATTTATTGGATATTTCCAACTTTTTTAACAAATCAAAAACAGAAAAATTGGGCGTGCAAAATTATTCAGCCCCTTTACTTTCAGTGCAGCAAACTCTCTCCAGAAGTTCAGTGAGGATCTCTGAATGATCCAATGTTGACCTAAATGACTAATGATGATAAATACAATCAACCTGTGTGTAATCAAGTCTCCGTATAAATGCACCTGCACTGTGATAGTCTCAGAGGTTCGTTAAAAGCGCAGAGAGCATCATGAAGAACAAGGAACACACCAGGCAGGTCCGAGATACTGTTGTGAATAAGTTTAAAGCCGGATTTGGATACAAAAAGATTTCCTGTATATATGTACTGTATTTAGGTATTTTATATGAGTGCAGTTGAGTGTATTCGTGACAACAAGGGAAGCTAAGCTTCCCCAAAATATTTACCAATAAAAAAGGAAAAACATAAAACCATAAAACCATTTATCTTTCGTCTGTGTTTCATGAATGGAGCAAAGTACAGAGAGATCCCTGATGAAAATCTTCTCCAGGGCGAAGGTTCACCTTCCAACTGGAAAACGACTCTTAGCACTCACCCAAGACCATGCAGGTGTGGCTTCTGGACAGGTCTCTGAATGTCCTTGAGTGGCCGAGCCAGAGCCCGGACTTGAACCCAATCGAACATCTCTGGAGAGACCTGAAAATAGACTTGAACCCAATCGAACATCTCTGGAGAGACCTGAAAATAGCTGTGTAGCGACGCTTCCTTCCAACCTGATGGAGCTTGAGAGGATCTGCAGAGAAGAATGGGAGAAACTCCCCAAATACAGGTGTGCCAAGCTTGTAGCGTCATACCCAAGAAGACTCAAAGCTGTAATCACTACCAAGGGTGTTTCAGCAAACTATTGAGGAAAGGGTCTGAATAATTATGTAAATGTTACATTTCTTTAGCAAAAAAAACTGTTTTTGCTTTGTCATTATGGGGTATTGTGATGTCATTATGGGGTATTGTGATGTCATTATGGGGTGTGTAGATTGATGAGGGAAAATTTTAGAATAAGGCCAGTAACCTAAAAAGAATATGGAAAATGTCAGACTACTTTCTGGAATGCACTGTATATATCACAGTGTCAAGGAACTATCAGGTGACAGAGCAAACACTGTATATATCACCGTGTCAAGGAACTATCAGTTGACAGAGCAAACACTGTATATATCACAGTGTCAAGGAACTAACAGGTGACAGAGCAAACACTGTATATATCACAGTGTCAAGGAACTAACAGGTGACAGAGCAAACACTGTATATATCACAGTGTTAAGGAACTAACAGGTGACAGAGCAAACACTGTATATATCACAGTGTTAAGGAACTAACAGGTGACAGAGCAAACACTGTATATATCATAGTGTCAAGGAACTATCAGGTGACAGAGCAAACACTGTATATATCACAGTGTCAAGGAACTATCAGGTGACAGAGCAAACAACACAAGTATCACAACACACAGGTTATAAAATGGCGTTTTTCCTGTCTAGGCTTCCCCGGTGATATTACCCACGGCACCACTACTGCACGGGTGCCACGGAGCGCATGTCCGTGAATATAAAGACGATGACACTAAAACAAATGATTGGTTTGAGAAATACTTCACTGCAGTTTTATCACCAAGTATCCTGACAAAGAAAAGAGAAGATGAGGTGTCAGTGATGACAGTCAA
>NW_025750574.1:0-7500 GCF_021184085.1 Oncorhynchus gorbuscha | reverse complement strand
TATGTAGGGGCTGTTTACGTAGGGCTGTTTATGTAGGGCTGTTTATGTAGGGCTGTTTATGTAAGGGCTGTTTACGTAGGGCTGTTTACGTAGGGCTGTTTACATAGGGCTGTTTACGTAAGGGCTGTTTACGTAGGGGCTGTTTACGTAGGGCTGTTTACGTAGGGCTGTTTACGTAGGGCTGTTTACATAGGGGCTGTTTACGTAGGGCTGTTTATGTAGGGGCTGTTTACGTAGGGCTGTTTACGTAGGGGCTGTTTACATAGGGCTGTTTACGTAGGGGCTGTTTACGTAGGGCTGTTTACGTAGGTGCTGTTTACATAGGGCTGTTTACGTAGGGGCTGTTTACGTAGGGCCGTTTACGTAGGGGCTGTTTACATAGGGCTGTTTACGTAGGGGCTGTTTACGTAGGGCTGTTTACGTAGGGGCTGTTTACATAGGGCTGTTTACGTAGGGGCTGTTTACGTAGGGCTGTTTAAGTAGGGGCTGTTTACGTAGGGGCTGTTTACGTAGGGCTGTTTACGTAGGGCTGTTTACGTAGGGCTGTTTACATAGGGGCTGTTTACGTAGGGCTGTTTACGTAGGGGCTGTTTACGTAGGGCTGTTTACGTAGGGGCTGTTTACATAGGGCTGTTTACGTAGGGGCTGTTTACGTAGGGCTGTTTACGTAGGGGCTGTTTACATAGGGCTGTTTACGTAGGGGCTGTTTACGTAGGGCTGTTTACGTAGGGGCTGTTTATGTAGGGGCTGTTTACGTAGGGGCTGTTTACGTAGGGCTGTTTACGTAGGGGCTGTTTACATAGGGCTGTTTACGTAGGGCTGTTTACGTAGGGCTGTTTACGTAGGGGCTGTTTATGTAGGGGCTGTTTATGTAGGGCTGTTTACATAGGGGCTGTTTATGTAGGGGCTGTTTATGTTGGGCTGTTTACGTAGGGCTGTTTATGTAGGGCTGTTTATGTAGGGGCTGTTTATGTAGGGCTGTTTACATAGGGGCTGTTTATGTAGGGGCTGTTTATGTTGGGCTGTTTACGTAGGGCTGTTTATGTAGGGGCTGTTTATGTTGGGCTGTTTACGTAGGGCTGTTTATGTCGGGCTGTTTATGTAGGGCTGTTTACGTAGGGGCTGTTTATGTAGGGCTGTTTATGTAGGGCTGTTTACGTAGGGCTGTTTATGTAGGGCTGTTTATGTTGGGCTGTTTACGTAGGGCTGTTTATGTAGGGGCTGTTTATGTAGGGGCTGTTTATGTAGGGGCTGTTTACGTAGGGGCTGTTTACCTAGGGGCTGTTTACGTAGGGGCTGTTTACGTAGGGGCTGTTTACGTAGGGGCTGTTTATGTAGGGCTGTTTACATAGGGGCTGTTTATGTAGGGGCTGTTTATGTAGGGCTGTTTACATAGGGGCCTGCCAAACTTACTGGGTTTTTGTTTGGTTCCCTTTTTGGACGGGGATCCTGTAGCAAACTGTCAGAAATCCACTGTGTTATACAGCTAGCAGGGCTCATTACCACAGTAAATATGGGTTCTGTATTACTGTACTGAGATTCAAGCTCCGCTGAGGGTAAACGCAGACGACCCACTGACTTTCTCACAGTTTCATATAATAACAATAAAAGGATGTCAAGTTTGTCTGTTAAATGTGTTTTTCTCGTTCTTTGGGGAAAATAACTCACTGAAGTTTAAAAATATAGTAGATTTTAATATTTTGGTCTCTGGTCTATTCGTTCTACGTGCGTTGATTTAATTGTTACAGCCATAAGGTCTGCTGTGCAGAACTATCTATATCTCTGTGTCAACCTGGAGTATCTCACCTTATCAACTCCTCCTGTTATAGTCACCATCATGGATCTATATCTCTGTGTCAGCCTGGAGTATCTCACCTTATCAACTCCTCCTGTTATAGTCACCATCATGGATCTATATCTCTGTGTCAGCCTGGAGTATCTCACCTTATCAACTCCTCCTGTTATAGTCACCATCATGGATCTATATCTCTGTGTCAGCCTGGAGTATCTCACCTTATCAACTCCTCTTGTTATAGTCACCATCATGGATCTATATCTCTGTGTCAGCCTGGAGTATCTCACCTTATCAACTCCTCCTGTTATAGTCACCATCATGGATCTATATCTCTGTGTCAGCCTGGAGTATCTCACCTTATCAACTCCTCCTGTTATAGTCACCATCATGGATCTATATCTCTGTGTCAGCCTGGAGTATCTCACCTTATCAACTCCTGTTATAGTCACCATCATGGATCTATATCTCTGTGTCAGCCTGGAGCTCTCACCTTATCAACTCTCCTGTTATAGTCACCATCATGGATCTATATCTCTGTGTCAGCCTGGAGTATCTCACCTTATCAACTCCTCCTGTTATAGTCACCATCATGGATCTATATCTCTGTCCAGCCTGGAAATATCTCACCTTATCAACTCTCCTGTTATAGTCACCATCATGGATCTATATCTCTGTGTCAGCCTGGAGTATCTCACCTTATCAACTCCTCCTGTTATAGTCACCATCATGGATCTATATCTCTGTGTCAGCCTGGAGTATCTCACCTTATCAACTCCTCTTGTTATAGTCACCATCATGGATCTATATCTCTGTGTCAGCCTGGAGTATCTCACCTTATCAACTCCTCCTGTTATAGTCACCATCATGGATCTATATCTCTGTGTCAGCCTGGAGTATCTCACCTTATCAACTCCTCCTGTTATAGTCACCATCATGGATCTATATCTCTGTGTCAGCCTGGAGTATCTCACCTTATCAACTCCTCCTGTTAGAGTCACCATCATGGATCTATATCTCTGTGTCAGCCTGGAGTATCTCACCTTATCAACTCCTCCTGTTATAGTCACCATCATGGATCTATATCTCTGTGTCAGCCTGGAGTATCTCACCTTATCGACTCCTCCTGTTACAGTTACCATCATGTCAGATAATGTGTACCAGGCCAAGTGGGTTTGAAGGAGTTGAGCTGCGTCCCCCCCTTAATAACAGACCTCTCCTACACAGTAATAACACGTGTCATTGATATTATCAGTTGATGACAGGCATCATTTCTGATGTCCATATCGTCCACATAGAGTCCTAATGATCTGGTTTTACTACAGGGGACAGATCAACACCTTTATTCCTTTCCTCCACATCTCTCTCTCTGTCTCTCTGTCTCTCTCTCCCTCTGTCCCTCTGTATCTCTGTCTCTCTGTCTCTCTCCCTCTGTCTCTGTCTCTCTCTGTCTCTCTCCCTCTGTCTCTCTGTCTCTCTCTCCCTCTGTCTCTCTCTCCCTCTGTCTCTCTCTCCCTCTGTCCCTCTCTCCCTCTCTCCCTCTGTCCCTCTCTCCCCCTCTCCCTTTCTCCCTCTGTCCCTCTCTCCCTCTCTCCCTCTCTCCCTCTCTCCCTCTGTCTCTGTCTCTCTCCCTCTCTCCCTCTCTCCCTCTCTCCCTCTCTCCCTCTGTCTCTCTGTCTCTCTGTCTCTCTCCCTCTCCCTCTGTCTCTCTCTCCTCTCTCTCTCTCTCTCTCTCTCTCTCTCTCTCTCTCTCTCTCTCTCTCTCTCTCTCTCTCTCTCTCTCTCTCTGTCTCTCTCTCCCTCTCTCCCTCTGTCCCTCTGTCCCTCTCTCCCTCTGTCTCTCTCCCTCTGTCTCTGTCTCTGTCTCTCTGTCTCTCTCTCTCTCTCTCTCTCTGTCTCTCTCTCCCTCTCTCCCTCTGTCCATCTCTCCCTCTCTCCCTCTGTCTCTCTGTCTCTCTCCCTCTGTCTCTGTCTCTGTCTCTGTCTCTCTGTCTCTCTGTCTCTCTGTCTCTCTGTCTCTCTCCCTCTGTCTCTCTCTCTCTCTCTCTCTCTCTCTCTCTCTCTCTCTCTCTGTCTCTCTCTCTCTCCCTCTGTCTCTCTCTCTCTCTCTCTCTCTCTCTCTCTCTCTCTCTCTCTCTCTCTCTCTCTCTCTCTCTCTCTCTCTCTCTCTCTCTCCCTCGCAGACATTATTCACTACATAAGCAGGAAATAAAATGAAATTGATTAGGTCACTTTTTAACACCCAGAGGTCAAATAACGTTTCTTGCTCCTTTTTACAGCGATAAGTATTTTGCTGTTTCAGTAATATAAACAAACATTTGTTAATTGAAAATATCTATGTTGTTTTCCCGTGTAGTAGATGTGTGTAAACATCATTAGCTTCCTGAACTTGTTCAGTGAAGTAAAACTCCAACCCTAATTAAAAACGGTTTCAGTTTTAACCCTGTGTGGTCTGATGACAGAGTTGGAGGAGGGTGGGGATAGTGGGTTAGTTCTGGGGGGGCAGTAACTTATCATGGCTTGTCAGGGCAGTCAAATTGAACCCTCGGTTTGGCACTGAGAGGTCAACAGACTTTGGGGGAGCACTGAGAGGTCAACAGAACCTTGGGGGGAGACTAAGAGGTCAACAGAACCTTGGGGGGACTAAGAGGTCAACAAACTCTGGTGTGGGTATATGAGAGGTCAACAGACTCTAGTGGAGGGGGGGCTATGAGAGGTCAACAAACTCTGGTGGGGGGGCTATGAGAGATCAACAGAAGCTGGTGGGAAACTGAGAGGTCAACAGACTCTGGTGGTGCACTGAGAGGTCAACAGACTCTGGGGGCACTGAGAGGTCAACAGATTCTGGTGGGGCACTGAGAGGTCAACAGACTCTGGGGGCACTGAGAGGTCAACAGACTCTGGTGGGAAACTGAGAGGTCAACAGACTCTGGGGGGCACTGAGAGGTCAACAGACTCTGGGGGGCACTGAGAGGTCAACAGACTCTGGGGGCACTGAGAGGTCAACAGACTCTGGTGGGGCACTGAGAGATCAACAGACTCTGGGGGGGGCACTGAGAGGTCAACAGACTCTGGGGGCACTGAGAGGTCAACAGACTCTCGGGGGACACTGAGAGGTCAACAGACTCTGGGGGGCACTGAGAGGTCAACATACTCTGGTGGGGCACTGAGAGGTCAACAGACTCTGGTGGGGCACTGAGAGGTCAACAGACTCTGGTGGGGGGCACTGAGAAGTCAACAGACTCTGATGGGAAACTGAGAGGGAAGGGGTGAAAGGGAAAGGGGAGAGAGGGAAGGGGGAGAGAGGGAATGGGGAGAGGAGAGGGAAGGGAGAGGAGAGGGAAGGGGAGAGAGGGAAAGGGAGAGGGGATGGGAGCGAGGGAAGGGGGAGAGAGGGAAAGGGGGGAGAGGGGATGGGAGCGAGGAAGGGGAGAGAGGGAGTGGGGAGAGTGAAGGGAGAGAGGTAAGGGGAGAGAGGGAAGGGGAGAGAGGGAAAGGGAGAGAGGGAAGGGAGAGAGGGAAAGGGGAGAGAGGGAAGGGGGAGAGAGGGAAGGGGGAGAGGGAAGGGGGGAGAGCGAAGGGGGTGAGAGGGAAGGGGAGAGAGGGGAGAGAGGAAGGGGAGAGAGGGGGAAGTGGGTGAGAGGGATTCAGGAGAGTGGGGAGGGGTGAGAGGGAAGGGGGGAGAGGGGAAGGGGATGAGAGGGAAGGGGGAGAGAGTGAAGGGGGAGAGGGAAGGGGGAGAGAGAGGGAAGGGGAAGAGAGGGAAGGAGGAGAGGGAAGGGGGAGAGAGGGAAGGGGGATTGAGGGAAGGGGGAGAGAGGGAAGGGGTGAGAGGGGAAGGGGAGAGAGGGAAGGGTGAGAGGGAAGGGTGAGAGGGGGAAGGGGTGAGAGGGAAGGGGAGAGAGGGAAGGGTGAGAGGAAGGGGAGAGAGGGAAGGGGGAGAGGGGGAGGAGGGTGGATGTCAATCAAGCAGTGTGTCTAGCATCATTACAAGTTTCCAGTGAAGCAGAAAAACAGCGTGATAAACAGGTCCCACCACCTCTATCAGGCCATTCATCCTCACACACACACACACACACACACACACACACACACACACACACACACACACACACACACACACACACACACACACACACACACACACACACACACACACACACACACACACACACACACACACACACCGAGGCATGGTGCGCGGGGTAGTGAAGGAGCCTGCTCCTTCTGGCCTGGCTGTGCATCAAATCCCCCATCCAGCTGGCTGACCCTATTACTGCAACATGATGGGCTCTCCTGTCACTCTGGACCGCCGGCTGCAACAGTCGGCCGCGCCCAATCACTCTTCCCGACAGGTAAGCCCCGAGATCATTTATTTTTGTATCTGGCCACGGTCTGCTGGCAGTCAAGGGCCGTCTTTTAGCGCGGCCGCCGGTCAGTACCACAGAGAAGGGCAGCAGCAGGGATCCGGCAGGGTCCTTCACGGGTCTTCAGATCAACTCAGATATGTGACAGCTCAGAAAACAAGAGAGTGGAAACCTTATGTTGCTTGATCTCCCTATATAGTCTCCACATGCTCCCTCTATATTCTCCACATGCTCCCTATATATTCTCCACATGCTCCTTATATATTCTCCACATGCTCCCTATATATTCTCCCCAGCTCTCTCTATATTCTCCACAGCTCCCTCTATATTCTCCACATGCTCTCTCTATATTCTCCACAGCTCCCTCTATATTCTCCACATGCTCTCTCTATATTCTCCACAAGTCCCTCTATATTCTCCACATGCTCTCTCTATATTCTCCACAGCTCCCTCTATATTCTCCACATGCACTCTCTATATTCTCCACATGCTCCCTCTATATTCTCCACAGCTCCCTGTATATTTTCTACCTTCTCCCTCTATATTCTCCACACCTCCCTCTATATTCTCCACATGCTCTCTCTATATTCTCCACAGCTCCCTCTATATTCTCCACAGCTCCTTCTATATTCTCCACAGCTCCCTCTATATTCTCCACAGCTCCCTCTATATTCTCCACATGCTCTCTCTATATTCTCCACAGCTCCCTCTATATTCTCCACAGCTCCTTCTATATTCTCCACAGCTCCCTCTATATTCTCCACAGCTCTCTCTATACTCTCCACAGCTCCCTCTATATTCTCCACCTTCTCCCTGTATAGTCTCCACATGCTCCCTCTATATTCTCCACTGCTCTCTCTATATTCTCCACATGCTCCCTCTATATTATATTTTCTATATTCTCCACATGCTCCTCTATATTTCCCACAGCTCTCTCTATATTCTCCACATGCTCTTCTCTATATTCTCCACAGCTCTGTCTATATTCTCCACAGATCTCTCTATATTCTCCAACTTCTCCCTGTATAGTCTCCACATGCTCCCTCTATATTCTCCACAGCTCCTCTATATTCTCCACAGCTCCCTCTATATTCTCCATATTCAGCTCCTCTATATTCTCCACAGCTCCATATTCTCCACATGCTCCCTATATATTCTCCACATGCTCCCTATATTCTCCACATGCTCCTATATTCTCCACAGCTCCCCTATATTCTCCACATGCTCCCTATATTCTCCACAGCTCTCCACATGCTCCTCCACATCTATATTCTCCACAGCTCCCTCTATATTCTCCACATGCTCCTATATTCTCTATATTCTCCCACATGCTCCCTCTAT
>NW_025750573.1:0-18654 GCF_021184085.1 Oncorhynchus gorbuscha | reverse complement strand
ATATTATAAGAACTCTGCAGGCTATCTTTGCAGTAGATTGCAACTCCGCCCCCTCTGGCAGTTCTATCTTGTCGGAAAATGTTGTAGTTGGGGATGGAAATTTCATGGTTTTTGGTGGTTTTCCTAAACCAGGATTCAGACACGGCTCGGACAGAGTGGCAGAGTTCGCCAAAGCAGTGAACAAAACAAATTCAGGGAGGAGGCTTCTAATGTTAACATGAAACCAAGGCTTTTACAGTCATAGAAGTCAACAAATGAGAGCACCTGGGGAATGGGAGTGGAAGTTAGGCACTGCAGGGCCTGGATTAAACTTTACTTCACCAGAGGAACAGAGGAGGAGTAGGATAAGGGTACGGCAAAAGGGTATCAGAACTGATTGTCTAGTTCGTTCAGAACAGAGAGTAAAATGAGCAGGTTTCTGGGCACGATAGAATAGATTCAATGCTTACTGTACAGACAAAGGTATGGTAGGATGTGAATACATTGGAGGTAAACCTAGGCATTGTGTGATAATTTGAGAGATATTGTCTCTAGAAACATTTAAACCAGTTGATGTCACCGCATGTGTGGAGGTGGAACTAAAGGGTTGGCTAAGCCATATTGAGCAGGGCTTGAGGTTCTATAGTGAATTAAGACAATAATCACTAACCAGAACAGCAATGGACAAGGCATATTGACATTAGGGAGAGTCATGCATAGCCGAGTGATCATAGGGGTCCAGTGTGTAGTTAGGCTGGCTGGAGACACAGCGATTCAGACAGCTAGCGGGCCGGGGCTAGCAAGCTAGCAGAAGGGCCTTAGAGGGACTTCGTGACGGATGAAGGCTGTTATAGCCTCCTCGTGCATTCACGTCGATTAGACCAGTCGTGACGGAGTAGTAGGGTTCCGTGTAGCAAAGGGGTTCAGTCCAATTGGCAAATTAGGTATAGTGGCCCAAGAAATTGGCCGGTGGACCTATTCAGCTAACAGTCTGATATGCTATAGACAGCTCGCGGGCCACAGGTAGCAGGCTAGCAGATGGGCATTCAGGAGACGTCGCGACGGAGGGACCTGTTGCAGAAAGAACCCTCGGGCAGATTGCGTCGGTAGTCCAGTCGTGAAGGAGCTCCGTACCTGCAGTAAAAGGGGTCTGGACCAATTGCCAAAATAAGTATTGTAGAGTGGCTGATGGACCTCTTCAACTAGCCGGGAGATGGGCCTAGCATGGGCTAGCTCCAGGCTAATTGGTGCTTGCTTCGAGACAGACGTTAGCCGGGAGTAGCCACTCGTATTGCAGCTAGATAGCTGCAATGATCCAGGTAAAAAAGGTTCAGAGCTTGCGATAGGAAGCCACGGATATGGAGAGAAAATAGGTCCAGTGTACTCTGGTTTGAATCGCTTTGTGCAAATCGGCGAGAGTTTTACGAGCTAAAGGTTAGCTGATGACCGCAAGCAGTGGTTAGCTGACTACTAGCTAATAGCAGGTTAGCTGGCTAGCTTCTCATAGGGGATTCGGGTTCAGAAGTAAAGAAAAATACTTTAGAAAAAGCAGATCCACACCACATTGGATGAGGCGGGTTGCAGGAGAGCATTTTGAAGTTGAGGTTTAGAAAAATATAAAAAAGGATATGCTAACAAAAATATATAAAAAGATATATACATGGGACACGACAGGACGAGGACAAAGACGTCTGACTGCTACGCCGTCTTGGCAGAGGAGAGTGCTGAGCGAGGAGAGTGAAGGCTCTTGACTGACTTTCAGGGGACTATTGTAGGCGTGGCCTATGTGCAGCCTGCTGTAGTTGTAATGTATTGTATTGTACTCTACTGTGCTCTGCTCACTGTTCTGTACTGTTCTCTACTCACTGTACTGTTCTGTTCTGTACTGTACTCTACTCAATGTACTGTTCTCTACTCACTGTACTGTTCTCTACTGTACTCTACTCACTGTACTGTTCTCTACTGTACTCTACTCACTGTACTGTTCTTTACTGTACTGTACTGTACTGTACTGTACTGTACTGTACTCACTTTAATGTTCTGTTCTGTACTGTACTCTACTCACTGTACTGTTCTGTATTCTACTCACTGTACTGTTCTCTACTGTACTCTACTCACTGTACTGTTCTCTACTGTACTCTATTCACTGTACTGTTCTGTACTGTACTGTACTCACTGTGCTGTTCTGTTCTGTACTGTACTGTACTGTACTGTACTGTACTGTTCTGTTCTGTACTGTACTGTACTCTATTCACTGTACTGTTCTGTTCTCTACTGTACTCTACTCACTGTACTGTTCTGTTCTCTACTGTACTCTATTCACTGTACTGTTCTGTTCTCTACTGTACTCTACTCACTGTACTGTTCTGTACTGTACTCTATTCACTGTACTGTTCTGTACTGTACTCTATTCACTGTACTGTTCTGTTCTCTACTGTACTCTACTCACTGTACTGTTCTGTACTGTACTCTATTCACTGTACTGTTCTGTTCTGTACTGTACTCTATTCACTGTACTGTTCTGTTCTGTACTGTACTCTACTCACTGTATATGTTCTGTTCTGTACTGTACTGTACTCACTGTACTGTTCTGTTCTGTACTGTTCTGTTCTGTACTGTTCTCTACTCACTGTACTGTTCTGTTCTCTACTGTACTCTATTCACTGTACTGTTCTGTTCTGTACTGTACTCTACTCACTGTATATGTTCTGTTCTGTACTGTACTGTACTCACTGTACTGTTCTGTTCTGTACTGTTCTGTTCTCTACTGTACTCTACTCACTGTACTGTTCTGTTCTCTACTGTACTCTATTCACTGTACTGTTCTGTTCTCTACTGTACTCTACTCACTGGTCTGTTCTGTACTGTACTCTATTCACTGTACTGTTCTGTACTGTACTCTACTCACTGTACTGTTCTGTACTGTACTCTACTCACTGTACTGTTCTGTACTGTACTCTATTCACTGTACTGTTCTGTTCTGTACTGTACTCTATTCACTGTACTGTTCTGTTCTGTACTGTACTCTACTCACTGTACTGTTCTGTTCTGTTCTGTACTGTACTCTACTCACTGTACTGTTCTGTTCTCTACTGTACTCTATTCACTGTACTGTTCTGTTCTGTACTGTACTGTACTCAATGTACTGTTCTGTTCTGTACTGTACTCTATTCACTGTACTGTTCTGTTCTGTGCTGTACTCTATTCACTGTACTGTTCTGTTCTGTACTGTACTCTATTCACTGTACTGTTCTGTTCTCTACTGTACTCTACTCACTGTACTGTTCTGTACTGTACTCTATTCACTGTACTGTTCTGTTCTGTACTGTACTCTATTCACTGTACTGTTCTGTTCTGTACTGTACTCTACTCACTGTATATGTTCTGTTCTGTACTGTTCTGTTCTGTACTGTACTGTTCTGTACTGTACTCTACTCACTATACTGTTCTGTACTGTACTCACTGTACTGTTCTGTTCTGTACTGTTCTGTACTGTTCTGTTCTGTACTGTACTGTACTCACTGTACTGTTCTGTACTGTACTCACTGTACTGTTCTGTACTGTTCTGCACTGTTCTGTTCTGTACTGTACTGTACTGTACTGTTCTGTACTGTTCTGTTCTGTACTGTACTGTACTCACTGTACTGTTCTGTTCTGTACTGTACTGTACTCACTGTACTGTTCTGTTCTGTACTGTACTCTATTCACTGTTCTGTTCTCTACTGTACTGTACTGTACTCACTGTACTGTTCTGTTCTGTACTGTACTGTACTGTACTCACTGTACTGTTCTGTTCTGTACTGTACTCTATTCACTGTTCTGTTCTGTACTGTACTCACTGTACTGTTCTGTACTGTACTCACTGTACTGTTCTGTACTGTTCTGTTCTGTACTGTACTGTACTCACTGTTCTGTTCTGTTCTGTACTGTACTCTATTCACTGTACTGTTCTGTTCTGTACTGTACTCTATTCACTGTACTGTTCTGTTCTGTACTGTACTCTATTCACTGTACTGTTCTGTTCTCTACTGTACTCTACTCACTGTACTGTTCTGTACTGTACTCTATTCACTGTACTGTTCTGTTCTGTACTGTACTCTATTCACTGTACTGTTCTGTACTGTACTCTACTCACTGTACTGTTCTGTACTGTACTCTATTCACTGTACTGTTCTGTTCTGTGCTGTACTCTATTCACTGTACTGTTCTGTTCTGTACTGTACTCTATTCACTGTACTGTTCTGTTCTCTACTGTACTCTACTCACTGTACTGTTCTGTACTGTACTCTATTCACTGTACTGTTCTGTTCTCTACTGTACTCTACTCACTGTACTGTTCTGTACTGTACTCTATTCACTGTACTGTTATGTTCTGTGCTGTACTCTATTCACTGTACTGTTCTGTTCTGTACTGTACTCTATTCACTGTACTGTTCTGTTCTGTACTGTACTCTATTCACTGTACTGTTCTGTTCTGTACTGTACTCTACTCACTGTATATGTTCTGTTCTGTACTGTTCTGTACTGTACTGTTCTGTACTGTACTCTACTCACTGTACTGTTCTGTACTGTACTCACTGTACTGTTCTGTTCTGTACTGTTCTGTACTGTTCTGTTCTGTACTGTACTGTACTCACTGTACTGTTCTGTACTGTACTCACTGTACTGTTCTGTTCTGTACTGTTCTGCACTGTTCTGTTCTGTACTGTACTGTACTGTACTGTTCTGTACTGTTCTGTTCTGTACTGTACTGTACTCACTGTACTGTTCTGTTCTGTACTGTACTGTACTCACTGTACTGTTCTGTTCTGTACTGTACTCTATTCACTGTTCTGTTCTCTACTGTACTGTACTGTACTCACTGTACTGTTCTGTTCTGTACTGTACTGTACTGTACTCACTGTACTGTTCTGTTCTGTACTGTACTCTATTCACTGTTCTGTTCTGTACTGTACTCACTGTACTGTTCTGTACTGTACTCACTGTACTGTTCTGTTCTGTACTGTTCTGTTCTGTACTGTACTGTACTCACTGTTCTGTTCTGTTCTGTACTGTACTCTATTCACTGTACTGTTCTGTTCTGTACTGTTCTGTACTGTTCTGTTCTGTACTGTACTGTACTCACTGTACTGTTCTGTTCTGTACTGTACTGTACTGTACTGTACTGTACTGTACTGTACTGTACTGTACTGTACTCACTGTACTGTTCTGTTCTGTTCTGTACTGTACTCTATTCACTGTTCTGTTCTGTACTGTACTGTTCTGTACTGTTCTGTTCTGTTCTGTTCTGTTCTGTTCTGTACTGTACTGTACTCACTGTACTGTTCTGTTCTGTACTGTACTGTACTGTACTCACTGTACTGTTCTGTTCTGTACTGTACTCTATTCACTGTTCTGTTCTGTACTGTACTCACTGTACTGTTCTGTACTGTACTCACTGTACTGTTCTGTTCTGTACTGTTCTGTTCTGTACTGTACTGTACTCACTGTTCTGTTCTGTTCTGTACTGTACTCTATTCACTGTACTGTTCTGTTCTGTACTGTTCTGTACTGTTCTGTTCTGTACTGTACTGTACTCACTGTACTGTTCTGTACTGTACTGTACTGTACTGTACTGTACTGTACTGTACTGTACTGTACTGTACTGTACTGTACTGTACTCACTGTACTGTTCTGTTCTGTTCTGTACTGTACTCTATTCACTGTTCTGTTCTGTACTGTACTGTTCTGTACTGTTCTGTTCTGTTCTGTTCTGTTCTGTTCTGTACTGTACTGTACTCACTGTACTGTTCTGTTCTGTACTCACTGTACTGTTCTGTTCTGTACTGTTCTGTACTGTTCTGTTCTGTACTGTTCTGTTCTGTACTGTTCTGTACTGTACTGTTCAAATCAAATCAAATCAAATCAAATGTATTTATATAGCCCTTCGTACATCAGCTGATATCTCAAAGTGCTGTACAGAAACCCAGCCTAAAACCCCAAACAGCAAACAATGCAAGTGTAAAAGCACGGTGGCTAGGAAAAACTCCCTAGAAAGGCCAAAACCTAGGAAGAAACCTAGAGAGGAACCGGGCTATGTGGGGTGGCCAGTCCTCTTCTGGCTGTGCCGGGTAGAGATTATAACAGAACATGACCAAGATGTTCAAATGTTCATAAATGACCAGCATGGTCAAATAATAATAAGGCAGAACAGTTGAAACTGGAGCGGCAGCACAGTCAGGTGGACTGGGGACAGCAAGGAGCCATCATGTCAGGTAGTCCTGGGGCACGGTCCTAGGGCTCAGGTCCTCCGAGAGAGAGAAAGAAAGATAGAATTAGAGAGAGCATATGTGGGGTGGCCAGTCCTCTTCTGGCTGTGCCGGGTGGAGATTATAACAGAACGTGGCCAAGATGTTCAAATGTTCATAAATGACCAGCATGGTTGAATAATAGTAAGGCAGAACAGTTGAAACTGGAGCTGTTCTGTTCTGTTCTGTACTGTACTCTATTCACTGTTCTGTTCTGTACTGTACTGTACTGTACTGTTCTGTACTGTACTGTACTGTACTGTACTGTACTGTACTGTACTGTACTGTTCTGTTCTGTTCTGTACTGTACTGTACTGTACTGTTCTGTTCTGTACTGTACTGTTCTGTTCTGTACTGTACTCTATTCACGGTTCTGTTCTGTACTGTACTGTTCTGTACTGTTCTGTTCTGTTCTGTACTGTACTGTACTCACTGTACTGTTCTGTTCCGTACTCACTGTACTGTTCTGTTCTGTACTGTTCTGTACTGTTCTGTTCTGTACTGTTCTGTTCTGTACTGTTCTGTACTGTACTGTTCTGTTCTGTTCTGTACTGTACTCTATTCACTGTTCTGGTCTGTACTGTACTGTTCTGTACTGTTCTGTACTGTACTGTTCTGTTCTGTTCTGTACTGTACTCTATTCACTGTTCTGTTCTGTACTGTACTGTTCTGTACTGTTCTGTACTGTACTGTTCTGTTCTGTTCTGTACTGTACTCTATTCACTGTTCTGTTCTGTACTGTACTGTTCTGTACTGTTCTGTTCTGTTCTGTACTGTACTGTACTCACTGTACTGTTCTGTTCTGTACTCACTGTACTGTTCTGTTCTGTACTGTCCTGTACTGTTCTGTTCTGTACTGTACTGTACTGTACTCATTGTTCTGTTCTGTACTGTACTCTATTCACTGTTCTGTTCTGTACTGTACTGTTCTGTTCTGTACTGTTCTGTACTGTTCTGTTCTGTACTGTACTGTACTCACTGTACTGTTCTGTTCTGTACTGTTCTGTACTGTTCTGTTCTGTACTGTACTGTACTCTACTCACTGTACTGTTCTCTACTATACTCTACTCACTGTTCTGTACTGTTCTCTACTCACTGTTCTGTTCTGTACTGTACTGTACTGTACTGTACTCTACTCACTGTAGTGGTCTGTTCTGTACTGTACTCTACTCACTGTACTGTTCTCTACTGTACTCTACTCACTGTACTCTTCTCTACTGTACTCTACTCACTGTACTGTTCTCTACTGTACTCTACTCACTGTACTGTTCTGTTCTGTACTGTACTCTACTCACTTTACTGTTCTGTTCTGTACTGTACTGTACTGTATTGTTGGGCGGCAGGGTAGCCTAGTAACCAGAAGGCTGCAAGTTCAAATCCCAAAGCTGACAAGGTTCAAATCTGTCGTTCTGCCCCTGAACAGGCAGTTAACCCACTGTTCCTAGGCCGTCATTGAAAATAAGAATTTGTTCTTAACTGACTTGCCTAGTAAAATAAAGGTAAAATAAAAAAATAACTAAAAAACTGTACTCTACTCACTGTACTGTTCTCTACTGTACTCTACTCACTGTACTGTACTCTACTGTACTGTACTGTACTGTACTGTACTCTACTCACTGTACTGTACTGTACTCTACTCACTCTACTGTTCTGTACTGTACTGTACTCTGCTCACTGTACTGTACTGTACTGTACTCTACTCACTCTACTGTTCTGTACTGTACTCTGCTCACTGTACTGTACTGTACTGTACTCTACTCACTCTACTGTTCTGTACTGTACTGTACTCTACTCACTGTACTGTACTGTATTCTACTCGCTATACTATACTCTACTCACTGTACTGTACTGTACTCTACTCACTGTACTGTACTCTACTCACTGTACTGTACTCTACTCTACTCACTGTACTGTACTCTACTCACTGTACTGTACTCGACTCACTGTACTGTACTGTACTCTACTCACTGTACTGTACTGTACTGTACTGTACTGTACTGTACTGTACTGTACTGTACTGTACTGTACTGTACTCTTCTCACTGTACTGTACTCTACTCAATGTACTGTTCTGTTCTGTACTGTACTCTACTCACTGTACTGTTCTGTTCTGTACTGTACTCTACTCACTGTACTGGTCTGTTCTGTACTGTACTCTACTCACTGTACTGTTATCTACTATACTCTACTCACTGTACTGTTCTGTTCTGTTCTGTACTGTACTGTACTGTATTGTGGGGCGGCAGGGTAGCCTAGTTCAAATCCCAAAGCTGACAAGGTTCAAATCTGTCGTTCTGCCCCTGAACAGGCAGTTAACCCACTGTTCCTAGGCCGTCATTGAAAATAAGAATTTGTTCTTAACTGACTTGCCTAGTAAAATAAAGGTAAAATAAAAAAATATCTAAAAAAACTGTACTCTACTCACTTTACTGTTCTGTTCTGTACTCTACTCACTGTACTGTTCTCTACTGTACTGTACTCTACTCACTGTACTGTACTCTCTACTCACTCTACTGTTCTGTACTGTACTCTGCTCACTGTACTGTACTGTACTCTACTCACTCTACTGTTCTGTACTGTACTCTGCTCACTGTACTGTACTGTACTCTACTCACTCTACTGTTCTGTACTGTACTGTACTCTACTCACTGTACTGTATTCTACCCATACTATACTCTACTCACTGTACTGTACTCTACTCACTGTACTGTACTCTACTCACTGTACTGTACTCTACTCACTGTACTGTACTGTACTCTACTCACTGTACTGTACTGTACTCTACTCACTGTACTGTACTGTACTCTTCTCACTGTACTGTACTCTACTCAATGTACTGTTCTGTACTGTACTCTACTCACTGTACTGCACTCTACTCACTGTACTGTACTGTACTGTACTCTACTCACTGTACTGTACTGTACTCTACTCACTGTACTGTACTGTACTGTACTCTTCTCACTGTACTGTACTCTACTCAATGTACTGTTCTGTACTGTACTCTACTCACTGTACTGTACTCTACTCAATGTACTGTTCTGTACTGTACTCTACTCACTGTACTGCACTCTACTCACTGTACTGTACTGTACTGTACTCTACTCACTGTACTGTACTGTACTCTACTCACTGTACTGTACTGTACTGTACTCTTCTCACTGTACTGTACTCTACTCAATGTACTGTTCTGTTCTGTACTGTACTCTACTCACTGTACTGTTCTGTTCTGTACTGTACTCTACTCACTGTACTGTTCTGTTCTGTACTGTACTCTACTCACTGTACTGTTATCTACTATACTCTACTCGCTTTACTGTTCTGTTCTGTACTGTACTGTACTGTATTGTGGGGCGGCAGGGTAGCCTAGTTCAAATCCCAAAGCTGACAAGGTTCAAATCTGTCGTTCTGCCCCTGAACAGGCAGTTAACCCACTGTTCCTAGGCCGTCATTGAAAATAAGAATTTGTTCTTAACTGACTTGTCTAGTTAAATAAAGGTTAAAATAATAATAATAAATAAAATAAAAACCTTTGACTATTGGATGTTATTATAGGCACTTTAGTATTGCCAGTGTGTCAGTGGAAGGGAGGACAGTAACAGGAGACACTATGAGCTGAACATAACAGTATGCCAGTAGAAGGGAGGACAGTAACAGGAGACACTATGAGCTGAACATAACAGTATGCCAGTAGAAGGGAGGACAGTAACAGGAGACACTATGAGCTGAACATAACAGTATGCCAGTAGAAGGGAGGACAGTAACAGGAGACACTATGAGCTGAACATAACAGTATGCCAGTAGAAGGGAGGACAGTAACAGGAGACACTATGAGCTGAACATAACAGTATGCCAGTAGAAGGGAGGACAGTAATAGGAGACACAATGAGCTGAACATAACAGTATGCCAGTAGAAGGGAGGACAGTAACAGGAGACACTATGAGCTGAACATAACAGTATGCCAGTAAAAGGGAGGACAGTAACAGGAGACACTATGAGCTGAACATAACAGTATGCCAGTAGAAGGGAGGACAGTAACAGGAGACACTATGAGCTGAACATAACAGTATGCCAGTAGAAGGGAGGACAGTAACAGGAGACACTATGAGCTGAACATAACAGTATGCCAGTAGAAGGGAGGACAGTAACAGGAGACACAATGAGCTGAACATAACAGTATGCCAGTAGAAGGGAGGACAGTAACAGGAGACACTGCCATGAGCTGAGACATAACAGTATGCCAGTAGAAGGGAGGACAGTAACAGGAGACACTATGAGCTGAACATAACAGTATGCCAGTAGAAGGGAGGACAGTAACAGGAGACACTATGAGCTGAACATAACAGTATGTCAGTGGAAGGGAGGACAATAGCAGGTGACCCAACTCTAGCACACTGGTTAGACTCTCACTGCAGAGTTGAGGGATCAGAGTTCATCAGTGGTCAGATTCCTGTCTTCACCCCATGATGAGGTTATTTTTATCCCCATCGTAGACTCAGAATGAAGACATATAGGACCTGTACTGTCGTTGACCTCTTGTTAACTATGGAACCTGGATTTGACACACACACACACACACACACACACACACACACACACACACACACACACACACACACACACACACACACACACACACACACACACACACACACACACACACACACACACACACACATTTCTCCCCCCTTCACCAAACTTGCTTGTCCCTTATTGATGACTGGGATCAGAGCAGAGGAGTGAATTTATAGCCCTTGTTAGCTGAGTGTTGGCAAGACCCATAAATCAACTAGGGGCTGCAGCAGTACAACGCATACAAACCAATTACAGCTTAAAGAGCATTACTCTGGTCCTGCACACACACACACACACACACACACACACACACACACACACACACACACACACACACACACACACACACACACACACACACACACACACACACACACACACACACACACACACACACACACACACACACACACACACACAGCTTAAAAGGACATTACTCTGACCTGCTTGTTGAATTGGATCTCGATTCATCACTCACACATATTCACAATGCACACACACACACACACACACACACACACACACACACACACACACACACACACACACACACACACACACACACACACACACACACACACACACACACACACACACACACACATCTACCCCCTCCATTTACGTATTCCTTTATTGCCATAATACATATTCATTTAATTACACTGCTTTATGAAACAGCCTTTAAAATGATTCCACTGTGAAGTAATTATATGGTGTTGAGTAGTGAAGCAGCAGAGAATGGAGTCTGTTGGATTAGTCCATTCTAGAGGACCCATATGACATATGATTTTTTATTTATTTCACCTTTATTTAACCAGGTAGGCCAGTTGAGAACAAGTTCTTATTTACATCTGCGACCTCGCCAAGATAAAACAAAGCAGTGCGACAAAAACAACAACACAGAGTTACACATAAACATGGGTACAGTCAATAACACAAAATAAAAAGCTATGCACAGTGTGTGCAAATGTAGAAGATTAGGGAGGTAAGGTAATAAATAGGCCATAGAGGTGAAATAATTACAATTTAGCAAATTAACACTTGAGTGATAGATGTGCAGATGATGATATATGCATGTAGAGATACTGGGGGCAAAGAGCAATAAGATAAATAACAATATGGGGATGAGGTAGTTGGGTGTACTATTACAGATTGGCTGTGTCCAGGTACAGTGATTGGTAAACTGCTCTGACAGATGATGCTTAAAGTTAAGAGTGAAATGTATCTCCTGCTTTAGTGATTTTTGCAATTTGTTATAGTCATTGGCAGCAGAGAACTGGAAGGAAAGGCGGCCAAAGGAAGTGTTGACTGTGGATGACCAGTGAAATATACCTACTGGAGCTCGTTTTACGGGTGGGTGTTGTTATGGTGACAGTGAGCTGAGATAGCGGGGCTTTACCTAGAAAAAACTTATAGATGACCTGGATCTCAGAGGGTTTGGCGTTGAATATGTAGTGCCAGCCAACAAGAGCATACAGGTCGCAGTAGTGGGTAGCAGAGGTCAACCCCATTAATCGGAATGGCTGATTAATTAGGGCAGATTTCAAGTTTTTATAAATCTGTATTTTTTACACCTTTATTTAATCTTTATTTAACTAGACAAGTCAGTTAAGACACATTCTTATTTTCAATGATGGGGTTAACTGCCTTGTTCATGGGGAACAGAAAGACAGATTTTCACCTTGTCAGCTCAGAGATCCAATCTTGCAGCAACCTTACAGTTTACAAGTCCAATGCAATACACAATAACGACCTGGCTTCTCTGTTGCACTCCACAAGAAGACTGCCTGTTACCTTGAATGCAGTAAGCCAAGGTAAGATGCTAGCTACCATTAAACTTATCTTATAAAAACAAATCAGTAATCATAATCACTAGTTAACTACACATGGTTAATGATATTACTAGATATCACAGCATGTCATATGTCTGACTGAGCATACAAGCATACAAGTATCTAAGTATCTGACTGAGCGGTGGTAGAGCAGAAGCAGGCGGAGTAAACATGAATTCAAACAGCACTTTCCTGCGTTTGCCAGCAGCTTCTTTGTTGCTCTGTTTATGACTTCAAGCATATCAACTCCTGAGATGAGGCTGGTGTAACCGATGTGAAATGGCTGGCTAGTTAGTTGCGCTAATAGCGTTTTCAAATGTCACTCGCTCCTCTTAGCCTTGGAGTGGTTGTTTCCTTTGCTCTGCATGGGTAACTCTGCTTCGAGGATGGCTGTTGTTGTTGTGTTCCTGGTTCGTGCCCACGGAGGAGCGAGGAGAGGGACGGAAGCTATACTGTTACTCTGGCAATACTAAAGTGCCTATAAGAACAAACAATAGTCAAAGGTTAATGAAATACAAATGGTATAGAGATAAATAGTCCTATAATTCCTATAATAACTACAACCTAAAACTTCTTAACTGGGAATATTGAAGAGTCATGTGAAAGGAACCACCAGCTTTCATATGCTCTCATGTTCTGAGCAAAGAACTAAAACGTTAGCTCTCTTACATAGCACATATTGCACTTTTACTCTCTTCTCTCCAACACTTTGTTTTTGCATTATTTAAACCAAATTGAACATGTTTCATTATTTATTTGAGGCTGAATTGATTTAAATTGATGTATTATATTAAGTTAAAAAAGTGTTCATTCAGTATTGTTGTAAAAAATATATTTTTTAAATCAGCCAAATTAATCGGTATCGGCGGTTTTTGGCTTCCAATAATCGGTATCGGCGTCAAAAAATCATAGTCGGTCGACCTCTAGTGGGTAGTATATAGGGCTTTGGTGACAAAACAGATGGCACTGTGATAGAGTGCATCCAGTTGGAGGCTGTAAATTGCCGAAGTCAAGGATTGGTAGGATAGTCAGTTTTACGAGGGTATGTTTGGCAGCATGAGTGAAGGAATCTTTGTTATAGGAAATAGGAAGCCGATTCTAGATTTAGAGATGCTGGAGATGCTTAATGTGAGTGTGGAAGGAGAGTTTACAGTCTAACTAGACACCTAGTTAGACTGTAGTAGTCCACATATTCTAAGTCAGAACCGTCCAGTGTAGTGATGCTAGTCGGGCGGGTGGGTGGGTGGGTCAGAAATCGGTTGTATATGCATTTAGATTTACTAGCATTTAAAAGCAGTTGAGGTGATCAGAGAATCACCAGCAGCAAGAACGACATCATTGATATACACAGAGAAAAAAGTCAGCCTGAGAATTGAACCCTGTGGCACCCCCATAGAGACTGCCAGAGGTCCGGAAAACAGGCCCTCCGATTTGACACACTGAACTCTATCTGAGAGGTAGTTGTTGAACCAGGCGAGGCAGTCATTTGAGAAACCAAGCCTATTGAGTCTGCCGAGAAGAATGTGGTGATTGACAGTATCGAAAGCCTTGGCCATGTCGATGAAGACGGCTGCACAGTACTGTCTTTTATTTATGGCGGTTATGATATCGTTTAGGACCTTGAGCGTGGCTGAGGTGCACCCACGACCAACTCGGAAACCAGGTTGCATAGTGGAGAAGGTACGGTGGGATTCGAAATGGTCGGTGATCTCTTTGTTAACTTGGCTTTCTAAGATTTTAGAAAGGCAGGGCAGGATGGATATAGGTCTGTAGCAGTTTAGGTCTAGAGTGTCTCCCCCCTTTGAAGGGGGGATGACCGTGGCAGCTTTCCAATCTTTGGGGATCTCAGACGATACGAAAGAGAGCTTGAACAGGCCAGTAATAGGGGTTGCAACAATTTCAGCTGATAATCTTAGAAAGAGAGGGTCCAGATTAAGTCTAGCCCAGCTGATTTGCAGGGATCCTGATTTTTCAGCTCTTTCAGAACATCAGCTGTCTGGATTTGGGTGAAGTAGAAGCGGGGGGTGGGGGCTTAGGCAAGTTGCTGCATGGGGTGCATAGCTGTTGGCCAGGGTAGGGGTAGCCAGGTAGAAAGCCTGACCAGCTGGAAAAAAATGCTTATTGAAATTATTTTTATTATCGTAGATTGATCGGTGGTGACAGTGTTTCCTAGCCTCACTTTACAGTGTCCTAAAACTTTTTGGAATTAGTGCTACAGGATGCACATATCTGTTTGAAAAAGCTAGCCTTAAATTTCCTAACTGCCTGTGTATATTGGTTCCTGACTTCCCTGAAAAGTTGCATATCACGGGGGCTATTCGATGCTAATGCAGAACGCCACAGGATGTTTTTGTGCTGGTCAAAGAGTACGATCTTTGTCCCTATGTTCAGTTAAAAAACGGAATCTGGCTGGCAGTTTTGGAGCAGTGGCTTCTTCTTTGCAGCGTGGCCTTTCAGGTTATGTTGATATAGGACTTGTTTTACTGTGGATATTGCTACTTTTTTTCCTGTTTCCTCCAGCATCTTCACAAGGTCTTTTTCTGTTGATTGATTTGCACTTTTCGCACCAAAGCACGTTCATCTCTAGGAGACAGAATTTATCTCCTTCCAGAGCGGTATGACAGCTGCGTGGTCCCATGGTGTTTGTACTTGCATACTATTGTTTGTACAGATGAATGTGGTACCTTCAGGTGTTTGGAAATTGCTCCCAATGATGAATCAGACTTGTGGAGGTCTATATATTTTTTTCTGAAGTCTTGGCTGATTTCTTTTGATTTTCCCATGATGTCAAGCAAAGAGGCACTGAGTTTGAAGGTAGGCCTTGAAGTACATCCACAGGTACACCTCCAATTGACTCAAATTATGTCCATTAGCCAATCAGAAGCTTCTAAAGCCATGACACAGTCAACACAGTCAATTTAGTGTATGTAAACTTCTGACCCACTGGAATTGGGATACAGTGGATTCTAAATTAAATAATCTGTCTGTGAACAATTGCTGGAAAAATGACTTGTGTCATGCACAAAGTAGATGTCCTAACCGACTTATCAAAACTATAGTTTGTTAACAAGACATTTGTGGAGTGGTTGAAAACGAGTTTTAATGACTCAATCAAGTGTATGTAAACTTCCGACTTCAACTGTATATATTAACAATAAAACAATAAGGTGACCCCGAAAGCCAGATGGAGATGTGTAAATTAGACGTGCAATCGGTCTCTATATTACTCTAGCTTAGGGTATGCTGTTGCAAATGTAGGCCTACCTGTCACAAGAAAAAAAAGTGACCATGATAAGATGATAGATGTCCATGCATTGTGAATTGCACAACATATTGAGATGGGCTGTCTTGTCCCCACCATGAACGTCGATGAACGATTAGGCAGAGAGCAGAGAGAAAGCCGTAGAGGAGACAGATTTAGTCATTGCATATCATTTAACGGTTCCCTTTCACGTCATGCTGTTCATATAAATAATTGATTATAATTTACCGGTTTCTCATAGTTATTTATCCCAGGAAATGGGATTGGTAAAAATCTCTGTATATCTCGGTATCCATTCATCTCTAACTCTCCCGTCACAAACACAGTGGACAGGGGTGAGAGGCAGAGAGACAGAGCAGGATGTCGCGTGTTTAAATCACATAGTGCACATTAACAGTAATTAGTGTTCAGCCATTAGGTTCCACCATTCTCTCACGTCACCCGCTCCTCCGCTCTCTCCACTGGCTTCCATTGAAGCTCGCATGGCCATGGTGCTTGCCTACGGAGCTGTGGGAACGGCACCTCAGCGTTGATGTTAAGAGTTCCTCCACTCTGGTGTCACCACTGTGAACAGTTCCCGCTCAGCTCAGTCATGGACAGGGTGGAGACATGTGTCATCTCTTTAGAGGATAGGATACAGGAGTATTGTAAAGTGGTGTCAACTGGATGTTTAAATCACATTTGTGCACATTACACAGTAATTAAATGTAAATGTGTGGATTGAGGACTACATTTATCATAATTGCAGGCATAGAGAGGAACGGCGAGCGTTTGTCCTCAGTGTGTCTCACTGTGATACAGGCCTAAATGGATGGGCAAAACTACTATTTGGAGTATGTGTCATCTCTAGCAGTTACCCAGGAGTTGAGTGTGTGAGTTTGTCTGTGCGCGTGTGTGTGTGTATGTGTGTGTGTGTGTGTGTTGAGTTTGTCTGTGTGTGTGTGTGTGGGTGTGTGTGTGTGTGAGTTTGTCTGTGTGTGTGTGTTTGTCTGCGTGTGGGTTTGTCTGTGTGTGTGTGTGTGTGTGTGTGTTGTGTGTACGTGTGTGGTGTTGTGTGTGTGTGTGTGTGTGTGTGTGTGTGTGTGTGTGTGTGTGTGTGTGTGTGTGTGTGTGTGTGTGTGTGTGTGTGTGTGTGTGTGTGTGTGTGTGTGTGTGTGTGTGTGTGTGTGTGTGTGTGTGTGTGTGTGTGTGTGTGTGTGTGTGTGTGTGTGTGTGTGTGTGTGTTTGTTTGTGTTTATGTGTTCTTTAAAAATAAGGAGAAAGCCCATATTTTCTCTGGGGCTGAGTTCTGAGCTTGGACCTGAAAAGCTGACCCGGGTAATGAAGTTATGACAACATTGAGATGAATGATCAAAGCACAAATTACAGACATACAAATACTGCACACACACACACACACACACACACACACACACACACACACACACACACACACACACACACACACACACACACACACACACACACACACACACACACACACACACACACACAACACACACTCTATATTTACTCTAGACTGAGGTTATGAGGAAACCTACTCCTGTCCTGTCTAAGGCTGGACTGTTTGACCCGCTGCTCTGCCCTCAGTGTATTCTTGATTTCCTGTGCTTGGTGAAATAACATTGGTAATAACAGCCTATGCTTTCCCCATGCTGGAGGAGTGCCGAGCGGAGTCAGTGTGTGTATATATATGTATATATATATTTGTGTGAAAGCACTGCAGCGCGGATAGCAATTAGGATTAAAGACCGGCTCTAATGAACTACATACACACAGATGGACACATTCATTCAGTTTCCAAACACAGACACACACGCACGCACGCACGCACGCACGCACGCACGCACACACACACACACACACACACACACACACACACACACACACACACACACACACACACACACACACACACACACACACACACAGCCTTTCCAATACACACAAACACACACAGATGGACACATTAATTCACCTTCCACACAAACACACCTAGTCATGCGTCGTCCACCCAGACACAGGTAGGCGGAATTATCAAACACAGTTGTAAATAGTAAAGACGCAGGATATAGACAAACACAAACACAGGCACCAATGCAGAATCTGGTGCAGATACACGCTCTAGACAGTGTTCCCCAATACAGTACAGGCCTGCAGGTAGGGAACACTGAACAGTGTGCTGTTGTGTCTGACGTCAATGAAAGTGAGATGTCGTATTTGTTCTGGGTTATTTATTGGTCTTTACTAGGCACTGAGACGGATCATCTCACTCCTTCTGTTGCCTTCTGGCACCTTCTGTGTGTGTTTGTGTGTGTGTCTATAATGTCACACACACACACACACACACACACACACACACACACACACACACACACACACACACACACACACACACACACACACACACACACACACACACACACACACACACACACACACACACACACACACACACACTGCTCCACACGTCCCCTGTGGTTCCTTTGCTTTTAACATTTGGGAGAGACGGATTAGCGTTAGCGACACATCTCGGCTAGTGACAGGAATTATGATTGGGGTCTAAGAGTTAGGCCCGTTAGCACTCTGGCTAATGCTATCATGCTGTCACCAATGTATCACCACTGACAGTTCCATTATAGCAGGTGAATATGTACCTTCTCACTTTACACACAGTAACTCCATACTGCTAAAACGAGAAACCAAGCCTATCGAGAGAAAG
>NW_025750572.1:0-18657 GCF_021184085.1 Oncorhynchus gorbuscha | reverse complement strand
GCAGTGTATTTAAAGACATTGTTAAGGGCAGTGTATTTAAGACATTGTTAAGGGCAGTGTATTTAAAGACATTGTTAAGGGCAGTGTATTTAAAGACATTAAGGGCAGTGTATTTAAAGACATTAAGGGCAGTGTATTTAAGACATTGTTAAGGGCAGTGTATTTAAAGACATTGTTAAGGGCAGTGTATTTAAAGACATTGTTAAGGGCAGTGTATTTAAAGACATTGAAGGGCAGTGTATTTAAAGACATTAAGGGCAGTGTATTTAAAGACATTGAGGGCAGTGTATTTAAAGACATTGAAGGGCAGTGTATTTAAAGACATTAAGGGCAGTGTATTTAAAGACATTGTTAAGGGCAGTGTATTTAAAGACATTGTTAAGGGCAGTGTATTTAAAGACATTGTTAAGGGCAGTGTATTTAAAGACATGTAAGGGCAGTGTATTTAAAGACATTGAAGGGCAGTGTATTTAAAGACATTGAAGGGCAGTGTATTTAAAGACATTGTTAAGGGCAGTGTATTTAAAGACATTGTTAAGGGCAGTGTATTTAAAGACATTAAGGGCAGTGTATTTAAAGACATTAAGGGCAGTGTATTTAAAGACATTAAGGGCAGTGTATTTAAAGACATTAAGGGCAGTGTATTTAAAGACATTGTTAAGGGCAGTGTATTTAAAGACATTGTTAAGGGCAGTGTATTTAAAGACATTGTAAGGGCAGTGTATTTAAAGACATTGAAGGGCAGTGTATTTAAAGACATTGTTAAGGGCAGTGTATTTAAAGACATTGTTAAGGGCAGTGTATTTAAGACATTGTTAAGGGCAGTGTATTTAAAGACATTGAGGGCAGTGTATTTAAAGACATTAAGGGCAGTGTTTTTAAAGACATTAAGGGCAGTGTATTTAAAGACATTGTTAAGGGCAGTGTATTTAAAGACATTGTTAAGGGCAGTGTATTTAAAGACATTAAGGGCAGTGTATTTAAGACATTGTTAAGGGCAGTGTATTTAAAGACATTGTTAAGGGCAGTGTATTTAAAGACATTAAGGGCAGTGTATTTAAAGACATTAAGGGCAGTGTATTTAAGACATTGTTAAGGGCAGTGTATTTAAAGACATTGTTAAGGGCAGTGTATTTAAAGACATTGTTAAGGGCAGTGTATTTAAAGACATTAAGGGCAGTGTATTTAAAGACATTAAGGGCAGTGTATTTAAAGACATTAAGGGCAGTGTATTTAAAGACATTAAGGGCAGTGTATTTAAAGACATTAAGGGCAGTGTATTTAAAGACATTGTTAAGGGCAGTGTATTTAAAGACATTGTTAAGGGCAGTGTATTTAAAGACATTGTTAGGGCAGTGTATTTAAAGACATTGAAGGGCAGTGTATTTAAAGACATTAAGGGCAGTGTATTTAAAGACATTGTTAAGGGCAGTGTATTTAAAGACATTGTTAAGGGCAGTGTATTTAAAGACATTGTTAAGGGCAGTGTATTTAAAGACATTAAGGGCAGTGTATTTAAAGACATTAAGGGCAGTGTATTTAAAGACATTAAGGGCAGTGTATTTAAAGACATTAAGGGCAGTGTATTTAAAGACATTGTTAAGGGCAGTGTATTTAAAGACATTAAGGGCAGTGTATTTAAAGACATTGAGGGCAGTGTATTTAAAGACATTGAGGGCAGTGTATTTAAAGACATTGTTAAGGGCAGTGTATTTAAAGACATTGTTAAGGGCAGTGTATTTAAAGACATTAAGGGCAGTGTATTTAAAGACATTAAGGGCAGTGTATTTAAAGAAATTAAGGGCAGTGTATTTAAGACATTAAGGGCAGTGTATTTAAAGACATTGAGGGCAGTGTATTTAAAGACATTAAGGGCAGTGTATTTAAAGACATTGTTAAGGGCAGTGTATTTAAAGACATTAAGGGCAGTGTATTTAAAGACATTAAGGGCAGTGTATTTAAAGACATTAAGGGCAGTGTATTTAAAGACATTGTTAAGGGCAGTGTATTTAAAGACATTGTTAAGGGCAGTGTATTTAAAGACATTGAGGGCAGTGTATTTAAAGACATTAAGGGCAGTGTATTTAAAGACATTGTTAAGGGCAGTGTATTTAAAGACATTGTTAAGGGCAGTGTATTTAAAGACATTGTTAAGGGCAGTGTATTTAAAGACATTAAGGGCAGTGTATTTAAAGACATTAAGGGCAGTGTATTTAAAGACATTGTTAAGGGCAGTGTATTTAAAGACATTGTTAAGGGCAGTGTATTTAAAGACATTGAGGGCAGTGTATTTAAAGACATTAAGGGCAGTGTATTTAAAGACATTGTTAAGGGCAGTGTATTTAAAGACATTGTTAAGGGCAGTGTATTTAAAGACATTGTTAAGGGCAGTGTATTTAAGACATTAAGGGCAGTGTATTTAAAGACATTAAGGGCAGTGTATTTAAAGACATTAAGGGCAGTGTATTTAAAGACATTGTTAAGGGCAGTGTATTTAAAGACATTGTTAAGGGCAGTGTATTTAAAGACATTGTTAAGGGCAGTGTATTTAAGACATTGTTAAGGGCAGTGTATTTAAAGACATTGTTAAGGGCAGTGTATTTAAAGACATTGTTAAGGGCAGTGTATTTAAGACATTGTTAAGGGCAGTGTATTTAAAGACATTGAGGGCAGTGTATTTAAAGACATTAAGGGCAGTGTTTTTAAAGACATTAAGGGCAGTGTATTTAAAGACATTAAAGGTATTGTATTAAAGACATTAGAGACAGTGTATTTAAAGACATTAAGGGCAGTGTATTTAAAGACAGTTCAGTGTATTTAAAGACATTAAGGGCAGTGTGTTAGGAACATTAAGGGCAGTGTATTTAAAGACATTAGAACGGTGTATTTAAGACATTATTAGAGCGTGTATTTAAAGACATTGTTGAGGCAGTGTATTTAAAGACATTAAGGGCAGTGTTAAAGAGTGAGGCGGTGTATTTAAAGACATTAAGGGCAGTGTATTTAAGACATTAAGGGCAGTCTATTTAAAGACATTGAGGGCAGTGTATTTAAAGACATTAAGGGCAGTGTGTTGAAACATTGTTAAGGGCAGTATGTTTAAGACATTAAGGGCAGTGTATTTAAAGACCTTAAGGCAGTGTATTTAAAGACATTAAGAGCAAGTGTATTTAAAGACATTGTTAAGGGGCAGTGTATTTAAAGACATTGTTAAAGACGATGTATTTAAAGACATTGTTAAGGGCAGTGTATTTAAGACATTGTTAAGGGCAGTGTATTTAAAGACATTGTTAAGAGACGGTATATTTAAAGACATTGTTAAGGGCAGTGTATTTAAAGACATTAAGATTTAAAAGATATTATTGGCAGTGTATTTAAGACATTGTTAAGGGCAGTGTATTTAAAGACATTGTTAAACATTGTTAAGGGCAGTGATTTAAAGACATTATGTATTTAAAGACATTGAGGCAGTGTATTTAAAGAGACATTGAGGTAATGTATTTAAAGACATTGTTAAGGGCAGTGTATTTTAAGACATTGTTAAGGGCCAGTGTATGTTTAAAGACATTGTTAAGGGCAGTGTATTTAAAGACATTAAGGGCAGTGTATTTAAACATTAAGGGCAGTTGAAGGGCAGTGTATTTAAAGACATTAAGGGCAGTGTATTTAAAGACATTGGGCAGTGTATTTAAAGACATTGAGGGCAGTGTATTTAAAGACATTGTTAAGAACAGTGTATTTAAAGACATTAAGTTAAAGACATTAAGGGCAGTGTATTTAAGACATTAAGGGCAGTGTATTTAAAGACATTGAGGGCAGTGTATTTAAAGACATTGTTAAGGCAGTGTATTTAAAGACATTGTTAAGTGCAGTATTTAAAGACAGTGTATTTAAAGACATTAAGGGCAGTGTATTTAAGACATTGTTAAGGGCAGTGTGTTTAAAGACATTAAGGGCAGTGTATTTAAAGACATTAAGGGCAGTGTATTTAAGACATTGTTAAGGGCAGTATATTTAAAGACATTAAGGGCAGTGTATTTAAAAGACATTGTTAAGGGCAGTGTATTTAAAGACATTGTTAAAGGCAGTGTATTTAAAAATTATTAAGGGCAGTGTATTTAAAGACATTAAGGGCAGTGTATTTAAAGACATTAAGGGCAGTGTATTTAAAGAAGGGCAGTGTATGTAAAGACATTAGGGCAGTGTATTTAAAGACATTGAGGAGCAGTGTATTTAAAGACATTGGCAGTGTATTTAAAGACATTGTTAGGGCAGTGTATTTAAAGACATTAAGGGCAGTGTATTTAAAGGGCAGTGTATTTAAAGACATTGTTAAGGGCAGTGTATTTAAAGACATTAAAGACGTGTATTTAAGACATTGTTAAGGGCAGTGTATTTAAAGACATTAAGGGCAGTTATGGGCAGTGTATTTAAAGACATTAAGGGCAGTTAATGGTAGTGTATTTAAAGACATTAAGGGCAGTGTATTTAAAGACATTAAGGGCAATTAATATTTAAAGACATTAAGGACGAATGTATTTAAAGACATTGTTAAGGGCAGTATTTAAAGACATTTAAAGTTAAGGGCAGTGTATTTAAAGACATTAAGGGCAGTGTATTTAAAGACATTAGGGCAGTGTGTTAAAGACATTAAGACAGTGTATTTAAAGACATTAAGGGCAGTGTGTTAAAAGACATTGTTAAGGGCAGTATATTTAAAGACATTAAGGGCAGTGTATTTAAAGACATTGGGGGCAGTGTATTTAAAGACATTGAGGGCAAGTATATTTAAGACATTGTTAAAGACAGTGTATTTAAAGACATTGTTAAGGGCAGTGTATTTAAAGACATTAAGGGCAGTGTATTTAAAGAAATTAAAGGGCAGTGTATTTAAAGACATTAAGGGCAGTGTATTTAAGACATTAAGGGCAGTCTATTTAAAGACATTGAGGCAGTGTATTTAAAGACATTAAGACAGTGTATTAAAGACATTATTGGGGCAGTGTATTAAGACATTAAGGGCAGTGTATTTAAAGACATTAAGAGCAGTGTATTTAAAGACATTAAGGGCAGTGTATTTTAAAGACATTGTTAAGAGCAGTGTATTTAAAGACATTGTTAAAAAAAGGGCAATGTGTTAGAACATTGTTAAAGGGCAGTGTATTTAAGACATTGTTAAGGGCAGTGTATTTAAAGACATTGTTAAGGGCAGTGTATTTAAAGACATTGTTAAGAACAAGTGTATTTAAAGACATTAAGGGCAGTGTATTTAAAGACATTAAGGGCAGTGTATTTAAAGACATTGTTAAGGGCAGTGTATTTAAAGACATTAAGGGCAGTGTATTTAAAGACATTAAGGGCAGTGTATTTAAGACATTGTTAAGGGCAGTGTATTTAAAGACATTAAGGGCAGTGTATTTAAGACATTGTTAAGGGCAGTGTATTTAAAGACATTAAGGGCAGTGTATTTAAGACATTGTTAAGGGCAGTGTATTTAAAGACATTAAGGGCAGTGTATTTAAAGAAATTAAGGGCAGTGTATTTAAGACATTAAGGGCAGTGTATTTAAAGACATTAAGGGCAGTGTATTTAAAGACATTAAGGGCAGTGTATTTAAAGACATTGTTAAGGGCAGTGTATTTAAAGACATTAAGGGCAGTGTATTTAAAGACATTGAGGGCAGTGTATTTAAAGACATTGAGGGCAGTGTATTTAAAGACATTAAGGGCAGTGTATTTAAAGACATTGTTAAGGGCAGTGTATTTAAAGACATTGTTAAGGGCAGTGTATTTAAAGACATTGTTAAGGGCAGTGTATTTAAAGACATTAAGGGCAGTGTATTTAAAGACATTAAGGGCAGTGTATTTAAGACATTGTTAAGGGCAGTGTATTTAAAGACATTAAGGGCAGTGTATTTAAGACATTGTTAAGGGCAGTGTATTTAAAGACATTAAGGGCAGTGTATTTAAAGACATTAAGGGCAGTGTATTTAAAGACATTAAGGGCAGTGTATTTAAAGACATTGTTAAGGGCAGTGTATTTAAAGACATTGTTAAGGGCAGTGTATTTAAAGACATTAAGGGCAGTGTATTTAAAGACATTAAGGGCAGTGTATTTAAAGACATTGTTAAGGGCAGTGTATTTAAAGACATTGTTAAGGGCAGTGTATTTAAGACATTAAGGGCAGTGTATTTAAAGACATTAAGGGCAGTGTATTTAAAGACATTAAGGGCAGTGTATTTAAAGACATTAAGGGCCAGTGTGTTAAAGACATTAAGGGCAGTGTGTTAAAGACATTGTTAAAAGAACAGTGTTAAAAGACATTAAGAATGAAAGTGTATTTAAAGACATTGAAGACAGTGTATTTAAAGACATTAAGGGCAGTATATTTAAAGACATTGAGGCAGTGTATTTAAAGACATTGTTAAGGGCAGTGTATTTAAAGACATTGTTAAGGAGCAGTGTATTTAAAGACATTAAGGGCAGTGTATTTAAAGACATTAAGGGCAGTGTATTTAAGACATTGTTAGGGCAGTGTATTTAAAGACATTAAGGCAGTGTATTTAAAGACATTGTTAAGGGCAGTGTATTTAAAGACATTGAGGGCAGTGTATTTAAAGACAGTGTAAAAGACATTGAGAGACAGTGTATTTAAGACATTAAGTGTATTTAAAGACATTTAAAGAACAGTGTATTTAAGACATTGTTAAGGGCAGTGTATTTAAAGACATTATTTAGGGCAGTGTATTTAAAGACATTAAGGGCAGTGTATTTAAAGACATTAAGGGCAGTGTATTTAAAGTTAAGGGCAGTGTATTTAAAGACATTGTGTATTTAAAGACATTGGCAGTGTATTTAAAGACATTGAGGGCAGTGTATTTAAAGACATTAAGACATTGTTAAGGGCAGTGTATTTAAAGACATTGTTAAGGGCAATGTATTTAAGGAACATTGTTAAGGGCAATTATTTAAAGACATTAAGGGTGGTATATTTAAGACATTAAGGGCAGTGTATTTAAGACATTAAGGGCAGTGTATTTAAAGACATTAAGGGCAGTGTATTTAAAGACAGTAAAGAACTGATGTATTTAAAGACATTGAGGGCAGTGTATTTAAAGACATTGTTAAGGGCAGTGTATTTAAAGACATTAAGGGCAGTGTATTTAAGACATTAAGGGCAGTGTATTTAAGACATTAAGGGCAGTGTATTTAAAGACATTAAGGGCAGTGTATTTAAGACATTGTTAAGGGCAGTGTATTTAAAGACATTAAGGGCAGTGTATTTAAGACATTGTTAAAAGAACTTGGTCATATTTAAAGACATTGTTAAGGCAGTGCTATTTAAAGAAATTAGGCAGTGTATTTAAGACATTAAGGGCAGTGTATTTAAAGACATTGTTAAGGGCAGTGTATTTAAAGACATTAAGGGCAGTGTATTTAAAGACATTAAGGGCAGTGTATTTAAAGACATTGTTAAGGGCAGTGTATTTAAAGACATTGTTAAGGGCAGTGTATTTAAAGACATTGTTAAGGGCAGTGTATTTAAGACATTGTTAAGGGCAGTGTATTTAAAGACATTGTTAAGGGCAGTGTATTTAAAGACATTGTTAAGGGCAGTGTATTTAAAGACATTAAGGGCAGTGTATTTAAGACATTGTTAAGGGCAGTGTATTTAAAGACATTGTTAAGGGCAGTGTATTTAAGACATTGTTAAGGGCAGTGTATTTAAAGACATTGTTAAGGGCAGTGTATTTAAAGACATTGTTAAGGGCAGTGTATTTAAGACATTGTTAAGGGCAGTGTATTTAAAGACATTGAGGGCAGTGTATTTAAAGACATTAAGGGCAGTGTTTTTAAAGACATTAAGGGCAGTGTATTTAAAGACATTGTTAAGGGCAGTGTATTTAAAGACATTAAGGGCAGTGTATTTAAAGACATTGAGGGCAGTGTATTTAAAGACATTGAGGGCAGTGTATTTAAAGACATTGTTAAGGGCAGTGTATTTAAAGACATTGTTAAGGGCAGTGTATTTAAAGACATTGTTAAGGGCAGTGTATTTAAAGACATTAAGGGCAGTGTATTTAAAGACATTAAGGGCAGTGTATTTAAAGACATTAAGGGCAGTGTATTTAAAGACATTGTTAAGGGCAGTGTATTTAAAGACATTGTTAAGGGCAGTGTATTTAAAGACATTAAGGGCAGTGTATTTAAAGACATTAAGGGCAGTGTATTTAAAGACATTAAGGGCAGTGTATTTAAAGACATTGTTAAGGGCAGTGTATTTAAAGACATTAAGGGCAGTGTATTTAAAGACATTGAGGGCAGTGTATTTAAAGACATTGAGGGCAGTGTATTTAAGACATTGTTAAGGGCAGTGTATTTAAAGACATTGTTAAGGGCAGTGTATTTAAAGACATTAAGGGCAGTGTATTTAAAGACATTAAGGGCAGTGTATTTAAAGACATTAAGGGCAGTGTATTTAAAGACATTAAGGGCAGTGTATTTAAAGACATTGTTAAGGGCAGTGTATTTAAAGACATTAAGGGCAGTGTATTTAAAGACATTGTTAAGGGCAGTGTATTTAAAGACATTAAGGGCAGTGTATTTAAAGACATTAAGGGCAGTGTATTTAAAGACATTAAGGGCAGTGTATTTAAAGACATTGTTAAGGGCAGTGTATTTAAAGACATTGTTAAGGGCAGTGTATTTAAAGACATTGTTAAGGGCAGTGTATTTAAGACATTGTTAAGGGCAGTGTATTTAAAGACATTGTTAAGGGCAGTGTATTTAAAGACATTGTTAAGGGCAGTGTATTTAAAGACATTAAGGGCAGTGTATTTAAGACATTGTTAAGGGCAGTGTATTTAAGACATTGTTAAGGGCAGTGTATTTAAGACATTAAGGGGCAGTGTATTAAAGACATTAGGGCAGTGTATTTAAGACATTGTTAAGGGCAGTGTATTTAAGACATTAAGGGCAGTGTATTTAAAGACATTAAGGGCAGTGTATTTTAAAGACATTAAGGGCAGTGTATTTAAGACATTGTTAAGGGCAGTGTATTTAAAAGACATTGTTAAGGGCAGTGTATTTAAGACATTGTTGGGGCAGTGTATTTTAAAGACATTAAGGGCAGTGTATTTAAAGACATTGAGGGCAGTGTATTTAAGACATTGTTAAGGGCAGTGTATTTAAAGACATTGAGGGCAGTGTATTTAAAGACATTGGAGGGCAGTGTATTTAAAAGACATTGAGGCAGTGTATTTAAGACATTGTTAGGGCAGTGTATTTAAAGACATTGAGGGCAATGTATTTAAGACATTAAAGAACAGTGTATTTAAACATTAAGGGCAGTGTATTTAAAGACATTAAGGGCAGTGTATTTAAAGACATTGTTAAGGGCAGTGTATTTAAAGACATTGTTAAGGGCAGTGTATTTAAATTGTTAGGGGCAGTGTATTTAAGAGGGCAGTGTATTTAAAGACATTAAAGGGCAGTGTATTTAAAGACATTGAGGGCAGTATATTTAAAGACATTGTTAAGAACAGTGTATTTAAAGAAGACATTGTTAAGGCAGTGTATTTAAAGACATTAAGGGCAGTGTATTTAAAGACATTAAGGGCAGTGTCTATTTAAGACATTGTTAAAGACAGTATATTTAAAGACATTAAGGGCAGTGTATTTAGACATTGTTAAGAACCAGTGTGTTAAGACATTAAGGGCAGTGTATTTAAGACATTGTTAAGGGCAGTGTATTTAAAAGCATTAAAGACAGTGTATTTAAAGAAATTAAGGGCAGAATATTATTTAAGACATTAAGAGACAGTGCTATTAAAGACATTAAGGGCAGTGTATTTAAAGACATTAAGGGCAGTGTATTTAAAGACATTGAACAGTGTATTTAAAGACATTAGGGCAGTGTATTAAAAACATTAGAAGGGCAGTGTATTTAAAGACATTGAGGGCAGTGTATTTAAAGACATTGAGGGCAGTGTATTTAAAGACATTAAGGGCAGTGTATTTAAAGACATTGTTAAGGGCAGTGTATTTAAAGACATTGTTAAGGGCAGTGTATTTAAGACATTAAGGGCAGTGTATTTAAAGACATTAAGGGCAGTGTATTTAAAGACATTAAGGGCAGTGTATTTAAAGACATTAAGGGCAGTGTATTTAAAGACATTAAGGGCAGTGTATTTAAAGACATTGTTAAGGGCAGTGTATTTAAAGACATTAAGGGCAGTGTATTTAAAGACATTGAGGGCAGTGTATTTAAAGACATTAAGGGCAGTGTATTTAAAGACATTGAGGGCAGTGTATTTAAAGACATTGTTAAGGGCAGTGTATTTAAAGACATTGTTAAGGGCAGTGTATTTAAAGACATTAAGGGCAGTGTATTTAAAGACATTAAGGGCAGTGTATTTAAGACATTGTTAAGGGCAGTGTATTTAAAGACATTAAGGGCAGTGTATTTAAGACATTGTTAAGGGCAGTGTATTTAAAGACATTAAGGGCAGTGTATTTAAAGACATTAAGGGCAGTGTATTTAAAGACATTGTTAAGGGCAGTGTATTTAAAGACATTAAGGGCAGTGTATTTAAAGACATTGAGGGCAGTGTATTTAAAGACATTGAGGGCAGTGTATTTAAAGACATTAAGGGCAGTGTATTTAAAGACATTGTTAAGGGCAGTGTATTTAAAGACATTGTTAAGGGCAGTGTATTTAAAGACATTGTTAAGGGCAGTGTATTTAAAGACATTGTTAAGGGCAGTGTATTTAAGACATTAAGGGCAGTGTATTTAAAGACATTAAGGGCAGTGTATTTAAAGACATTAAGGGCAGTGTATTTAAAGACATTAAGGGCAGTGTATTTAAAGACATTAAGGGCAGTGTATTTAAAGACATTAAGGGCAGTGTATTTAAAGACATTAAGGGCAGTGTATTTAAAGACATTGAGGGCAGTGTATTTAAAGACATTAAGGGCAGTGTATTTAAGACATTGTTAGGCAGTGTATTTAAAGACATTAAGGGCAGTGTATTTAAGACATTGTTAAAGAGCAGTGTATTTAAAGACATTGTTAAGGGCAGTGTATTTAAAGAAATTAAGGGCAGTGTATTTAAGACATTAAGGGCATTCATATTTAAGACATTGTTAAGAGGCAGTGTATTTAGACATTACGGGGGCAGTGTGTTTAAAGACATTAAGGGCAGTGTATTTAAAGACATTAAGGGCAGTGTATTTAGACATTGTTAAGGGCAGTGTATTTAAAGACATTGTTAAGGAGCAGTGTATTTAAGACATTGTTAAGGGCAGTGTATTTAAAGACATTAAGGGCAGTGTATTTAAAGACATTAGGGCAGTGTATTTAAGACATTGTTAAGGGCAGTGTATTTAAAGACATTGAGGCAGTGTATTAAGACATTGTTAAGGGCAGTGTATTTAAAGACATTGAGGGCAATTGTATTTAAAGTCATTAAGGGGCAGTGTATTTAAAGACATTGAAGACGTGCATTGTTAAGTAGTGTATTTAAAGACATTAAGGGCACAAATGTATATTAAGACATTTTAAAGTGTATTTAAAGACATTGGGGGCAGTGTGTTTAAGACATTTTAAGGGCAGTGTATTTAAGACATTAAGAGCAGTGTATTTAAAGACATTAAGGGCAGTGTATTTAAAGACATTAAGGGCAGTGTATTTAAAGACGTGGGGCAGTGTGACATTAGAGCAGTGTATTTAAAGACATTGTTAAGGGCAGTGTATTTAAAGACATTAAGGGCAGTGTATTTAAAAGACATCGAGGGCAGTGTTTCTAAAGGGCAGTGTATTTAAAGACATTGTTATTTAAAAGGGCATTAGAGCAGTGTATTTAAAGACATTAAGGGCAGTCAATATTTAAAGACATCATGTATTTAAAGAAATTAGAGGCAAGTGTATTTAAAGACATCGAGGGGGCAGTGTATTTAAAGACATTAAGGGAACAGTGTATTTAAGGGTTAAGAGCAGTGTATTTAAGACATTGTTAAGGGCAGTGTATTTTAAGACATTAAAGGGCAGTGTATTTAAAGACATTAAGGGCAGTGTATTTAAGACATTGTTAAGGGCAGTGTATTTAAAGACATTAAGGGCAGTGTATTTAAGACATTGTTAAGGGCAGTGTATTTAAAGACATTAAGGGCAGTGCATTTAAAGCGTTGTTAAAGGGCAGTGTATTTAAAGACATTAAGGGCAGTGTATTTTAAAAAATTAAAGGGCAGTGTATTTAAGACATTAAGGGCAGTGTATTTAAAGACATTAAGGGCAGTGTATTTAAAGACATTAAGGGCAGTGTATTTAAAGACATTGTTAAGGGCAGTGTATTTAAAGACATTGAGGGCAGTGTATTTAAAGACATTGAGGCAGTGTATTTAAAGTGTATTTAAGACATTGTTAAGTGTATTTAAGACATTGTTAAGGGCAGTGTATTTAAAGACATTAGGAACAGTGTATTTAAAGAAATTGTTAAGGGCAGTGTATTTAAAAGTAGAACAGTTATTTTAAGACATTAAAGGCAGTGTATTTAAAGACATTAAGGGCAGTGTATTTAAAGACATTGTTAAGGGCAGTGTATTTAAAGACATTGAAGGGCAGTGTATTTAAGACATTGTTAAGGGCAGTGTATTTAAGACATTGAGGGCAGTGTATTTAAAGACATTAAAAGAACAGTGTATTTAAAGACATTGTTAAGGGCAGTTAAAAAGACATTGTTAAGGGCAGTGCATTTAAACATTGTTAAGGGCAGTGTATTTAAAGACATTGAGGGCAAGTGTATTTAAGATATTGTTAAGGGCAGTGTATTTAAGACATTGTTAAGGGCAGTGTATTTAAAGACATTGTTAAGGGCAGTGTGTTTAAAAGACATTAAAGGGCAGTGTATTTAAAGACATTGAGGCAGTGTTAAGACATTGGAGGGCAGTGTATTTAAAGACATTGAGGGCAGTGTATTTAAGACATTGTTAGGGGCAGTGTATTTAAAGACATTGTTGAGACAGTGTATTTAAAGACATTTAAGGGCAGTGTATTTAAAGAAATTAAGGGCAGTGTATTTAAAGACATTAAGGGCAGTGTATTTAAGACATTAAGGGCAGTGTATTTAAAGACATTAAGGGCAGTGTATTTAAAGACATTAAGGGCAGTGTATTTAAAGACATTGTTAAGGGCAGTGTATTTAAGACATTAAGGGCAGTGTATTTAAAGACATTAAGGGCAGTGTATTTAAAGACATTAAGGGCAGTGTATTTAAAGACATTGTTAAGGGCAGTGTATTTAAAGACATTGTTAAGGGCAGTGTATTTAAAGACATTAAGGGCAGTGTATTTAAAGACATTAAGGGCAGTGTATTTAAAGACATTAAGGGCAGTGTATTTAAAGACATTAAGGGCAGTGTATTTAAAGACATTGAGGGCAGTGTATTTAAAGACATTGAGGGCAGTGTATTTAAAGACATTGTTAAGGGCAGTGTATTTAAAGACATTGTTAAGGGCAGTGTATTTAAAGACATTGTTAAGGGCAGTGTATTTAAAGACATTGAGGGCAGTGTATTTAAGACATTGTTAAGGGCAGTGTATTTAAAGACATTGAGGGCAGTGTATTTAAGACATTGTTAAGGGCAGTGTATTTAAAGACATTGAGGGCAGTGTATTTAAAGACATTGTTAAGGGCAGTGTATTTAAAGACATTAAGGGCAGTGTATTTAAAGACATTGAGGGCAGTGTATTTAAAGACATTGAGGGCAGTGTATTTAAGACATTGTTAAGGGCAGTGTATTTAAAGACATTGTTAAGGGCAGTGTATTTAAAGACATTGTTAAGGGCAGTGTATTTAAAGACATTAAGGGCAGTGTATTTAAAGACATTTGTATTTAAGACATTAAGGGCAGTGTATTTAAGACATTGTTAAGGGCAGTGTATTTAAAGACATTAAGGGCAGTGTATTTAAAGACATTGTTAAAGAAACAGTGTATTTAAAGACATTGAGGGCAGTGTATTTAAAGACATTGAGAGCAGTGTATTTAAAGACATTGTTAAGGGCAGTGTATTTTAAGATTAAAGGGCAGTGCATTTTAGACATTGAGGGCAGTGTATTTAAAGACATTGAAGGCAGTGTATTTAAAGACATTGAGAGGCAGTGTATTTAAGACATTGTTAAGCAGTGTATTTAAAGACATTAAGGGCAGTGTATTTAAAGACATTAAGGGCAGTGTATTTAAGACATTGTTAAGGGCAGTGTATTTTAAGACATTAAGGGCAGTGTATTTAAAGACATTAAGGGCAGTGTATTTAAGACATTGTTAAGGGCAGTGTATTTAAAGACATTAAGGGCAGTGTATTTAAGACATTGTTAAGGGCAGTGTATTTAAAGACATTAAGGGCAGTGTATTTAAAGAAATTAAGGGCAGTGTATTTAAGACATTAAGGGCAGTGTATTTAAAGACATTAAGGGCAGTGTATTTAAAGACATTAAGGGCAGTGTATTTAAAGACATTGTTAAGGGCAGTGTATTTAAAGACATTGTTAAGGGCAGTGTATTTAAAGACATTGAGGGCAGTGTATTTAAAGACATTGAGGGCAGTGTATTTAAGACATTGTTAAGGGCAGTGTATTTAAAGACATTGTTAAGGGCAGTGTATTTAAAGACATTAAGGGCAGTGTATTTAAAGAAATTAAGGGCAGTGTATTTAAAGAAATTAAGGGCAGTGTATTTAAGACATTAAGGGCAGTGTATTTAAAGACATTAAGGGCAGTGTATTTAAAGACATTGTTAAGGGCAGTGTATTTAAAGACATTGTTAAGGGCAGTGTATTTAAAGACATTGTTAAGGGCAGTGTATTTAAGACATTGAGGGCAGTGTATTTAAAGACATTAAGGGCAGTGTATTTAAAGACATTGTTAAGGGCAGTGTATTTAAAGACATTGTTAAGGGCAGTGCATTTAAAGACATTGTTAAGGGCAGTGTATTTAAAGACATTGAGGGCAGTGTATTTAAAGACATTGTTAAGGGCAGTGTATTTAAAGACATTGTTAAGGGCAGTGTATTTAAAGACATTAAGGGCAGTGTATTTAAGACATTAAGGACAGTGTATTTAAGACATTAAGGACAGGAGGGCAGTGTATTTAAAGATTACTGATGGTTGGGTGTATCAAGACACTGTAAGGTGGCAGTGCATTTGTGCATTGTTGGAGTACAAGTGTATTTGAAGACACTGGTTAAGGCAGTGCAGTATTTTAAAGACACATGGGCAGGCCTAAGACATTGTTAAGTGCATTTTAAGACATTACAAGTGCATTTGAAGACACTGTTACGGGCAGTGTATCGAAAGACACTGGTTACGGCAGCATTTAAAGACACATACAGTGTATTTGTTAGACATTACTGTTAGTGTATTTAAAGACATTGAGGGCAGTGTATTTAAGATTATCATTAAGGGCAGTGTATGTAAAGACATTGAGGGCAGTGCATTTAAAGACATTGAGGGCAGTGTATTTTAAATATCATAGGGCAGTGCATTTAAAGACATTGTTATGGCAGTGTATTTTAAAGACATTAAGGGCAGTGTACTTAAAGACATTATCATGGCAGTGTGCATTTAAAGACATTAAGGGCAGTGTATTTAAACATTACTGTTAAGGGCAAGTGTATTTAAAGACATTAAGGGCAGTGTATTTAAATATCATCGGCAGTGCATCTAAAGACATTGAGTGGCAGTGCATTTTAAGACATTGTTACGGGCAGTGCATTTTAAAGACATTGTCAAGGGCAGGTGCATTTAAAGACATCGATGGGCAGTGCATTTGACGAAACATTCACTGAGGGCAGTGTATTTACAGCACATTGAGGGCAAAGTGTATTTTAAGACATTATAACTATTTAAAGATGATTGAGGGCAGTGTATTTAAAGACATTAAGGGCAGTGCATTTGTATTGACATCACATGGGCAGTGCATTTAAGACATTACCTAAAAGTGATTTAAAGACATTACGGGCAGTGATTTAAAGACATTATTGCAAAGCATTTAAAGACACTTGTTATGGCGTGTATTTAAAGACACTGGTTACGGGCAGCGTATCGAAACATTACTGTTACGGGCAGTGTATCTAAGACACTGCTACATATGTATCGAAACATCATTACGGGCATTTAAAACATCACTGTTACGGGCAGTGCATTTAAACATTACTGGCGGCTATGTATTTAAGATATTGTTTACAAGTGCATTTAAGACATTGTTACGGGCATGCATTTTAAAATATCACTGTTAAGGGCAGTGTATTTAAAGACATTGGCAATATGGCATTTAAAGATTACTGAGGGCAGTGTGATTTTAAAGACATTGGAGGGGCAGTGTATCAAACACTGATATGCACTAAGACACTGTTACGGGCAAAGTATCTGAAAACATCATCAATAAGGTGGGCAGCAGACGAAACATCACTGTTGGCGCGGCGTATCTAAACATCATACAAGTGCATCTAAGACACATGCTAGTGCATTTAAGACATTACGGGCAGTGTATTTAAAGATTGATTACGGGCAGTGGCATCTAAAGATCATCATTGCTATGCATTTAAAGATTGATTGGAGGCAGTGCATCAGGCCATTGTTACGCAGTGCATTTAAAAGAACATGGGCAGTGTATTTAAGACATTACGGGCAGTGTAATGTAAAGATTACTGATACAGCATTTGAAGATTGATAAGGTGCATTTGAAACATTACTGCATGGCGCAGTGCATCGCAAACATCACTATATGCAGAAGCATTTAAAACAGATTATCAAGGGCAGTGTGACGAAACATTACCATGCATAAGTGCATTTATGACACTTGTTACAGTGAGATTTAAAGACATTGGCTGGGCAGTGTAATGAAGACACTGGCTAATATGTATCTAAGACACTTGTTGGATGGCAGTGTTACTTCCAAATGACATTTCATGGTGTATCTAAGACATTGTTATGGACAGTGTATTTAAATACATTAAGGGCAGTGTATTTAAGTATTACTGTTAAGGCAGTGCATTTAAAATATGATTACGGGCAGTGTATTTGTACACATTAAGGGCAGTGTATCGAAACATTACTGAGGGCAGCAGTATTTATATTACTGTTAAGGGCAGTGTATGTAAAGACATTGAGGGCAGTGTATTTAAAGATTACTGAGGTGCATCCAAACATTGTTAAGGGCAGCATTTTAAAGACATTGTTATGGGCAGTGTATTTAAAACATTACTGATGGGCAGTGCATTTAAAATATTGATTAAGGGCAGTGTATTTAAGACATTGTTAAGGGCAGTGTATTTAAAGACATTATGGGCAGTGTATTTAAGACATTGTTAAGGGCAGTGTATTTAAAGACATTACAGTGTATTTAAGACATCATTATGCAGTGCATTTAAAGACATTAAGGGCAGTGTATTTAAAGAAATTATACAGTGTATTTAAGACATTAAGGGTATGTATTTTAAAGACATTAAGGGCAGTGTATTTAAAAGACATTAAGGGCAGCAGATTTAAAGACACTGTTACGGTGCATTTGAACATTAAGGGTGTATTTAAACATTGAGTAAGTGTATTTAAAGACACATGGGCAGCAAGATTTAAAGACACATGGCAGTGTATTTAAAGACACATACAGCATTTAAAGACATTACGCAGTGCATTTAAAGACATTGTTAAGGGCAGTGCATTTGAAGACATTGATGGGCAGTGTATTTGAAGATATCAGCATTTTAAAGACTGAGTATGGTATTTAAGACACTGTTTAAGGGCAGTGCATTTAAAGACATTGTTATGCTATGCATTTAAAGACATGGGCAGCATTTAAAGAAATTAAGGGCAGGTATTTAAAGACATTAAGGGCAGTGTATTTAATATATTATGGCAGTCTATTTAAAGACACTGAGGGCAAGTGCATTTAAAGACATTATGGTGCAGATTTAAACATTACTGTTACGGGCAGTGTACTTAAGACATTGGCAAGTGTGATTTAAAGACACATGGGCAGTGGCATTTGAAAGACATTGGGCTGGGCAGTGATTTAAACATTACTTGTTATGGGCAGTGCATTTGAAAGACATTAGTTAAGGGCAGTGTATTTAAAGACACTGTTTACGTATATGCATTTTAAGACACTGTTAAGGGAAGCAGTATTTTAAAGACATTGTTATGTAAGGCGACGAAAGACATTGTTAAGGGCAGTGTATTTAAAGACATTCATATAAGTGCATTTAAGATACTGTTACGCAGTGCATTTTAAGACATTTGTTAAGGCAAGTGTGCATTTTAAAGACACTGTTAAGGCTATGCATTTAAAGACACATACAGTGTATCTTAAAACATTGATGGCAGTGCACGAAACATCATCGATAAGTGCATTTGAAACATTACTGAGGGCAGTGCATTCCAAGACACTGTTACAGTGCATTTAAAGATTACTGTTACGGGCAGCACGAAACATTACTGTTACGTAAGTAAGTGTATCTAAAACATTACGTTATGCGTATTTAAGACATTAAGGGTGTGCATTAAGACATTAAGGCAGTGTATTTAAAGACATTATGGTGTATTTAAAGACATTAAGGGCAGATTGCAAGACATTGAGGTGTATTTTAAAGACATTGTTAAGG
>NW_025750571.1:0-18662 GCF_021184085.1 Oncorhynchus gorbuscha | reverse complement strand
TCAATGTGGAGGTTATATACAGGGGGTACCAGGGAACAGAGTCAATGTGGAGGTTATATACAGGGGGTACCAGGGAACAGAGTCAATGTGGAGGTTATATACAGGGGGTACCAGGGAACAGAGTCAATGTGGAGGTTATATACAGGGGTACCAGGGAACAGAGTCAATGTGGAGGCTATATACAGGGGTACCAGGGAACAGAGTCAATGTGGAGGCTATATACAGGGGGTACCAGGGAACAGAGTCAATGTGGAGGTTATATACAGGGGGTACCAGGGAACAGAGTCAATGTGGAGGCTATATACAGGGGGTACCAGGGAACAGAGTCAATGTGGAGGCTATATACAGGGGGTACCAGGGAACAGAGTCAATGTGGAGGTTATATACAGGGGGTACCAGGGAACAGAGTCAATGTGGAGGTTATATACAGGGGGTACAAGGGAACAGAGTCAATGTGGAGGTTATATACAGGGGGTACCAGGGAACAGAGTCAATGTGGAGGTTATATACAGGGGGTACCAGGGAACAGAGTCAATGTGGAGGTTATATACAGGGGGTACCAGGGAACAGAGTCAATGTGGAGGTTATATACAGGGGGTACCAGGGAACAGAGTCAATGTGGAGGTTATATACAGGGGGTACCAGGGAACAGAGTCAATGTGGAGGCTATATACAGGGGGTACCAGGGAACAGAGTCAATGTGGAGGCTATATACAGGGGGTACCAGGGAACAGAGTCAATGTGGAGGTTATATACAGGGGGTACCAGGGAACAGAGTCAATGTGGAGGCTATATACAGGGGTACCAGGGAACAGAGTCAATGTGGAGGCTATATACAGGGGGTACCAGGGAACAGAGTCAATGTGGAGGCTATATACAGGGGGTACCAGGGAACAGAGTCAATGTGGAGGTTATATACAGGGGGTACCAGGGAACAGAGTGAATGTGGAGGTTATATACAGGGTGTACCAGGGAACAGAGTCAATGTGGAGGCTATATACAGGGGGTACCAGGGAACAGAGTGAATGTGGAGGTTATATACAGGGGGTACCAGCGAACAGAGTGAATGTGGAGGCTATATACAGGGGGGTATCTGACTTCACTGCTCTAGTTTACATGTAATGTTGAGCTCTCTCTCTTTCTTGTGTTTTTGTGCATACCTACCCATTAACCAAAGTTCTGTCCGTGGTGATGAATGCACAGTGTACCTTTCCCTCCGTGCATGTTTAATAATGAAATTACCTACCAAAAGGAGAATATGGATGTGGTTTATTTCTGTGCATGTTAAATAAGTAGTATATCTGGACATGATTTACAGTAGATATATCTGTCAACACAGTCATACACATGATGTATAATCCTGTAATAAGATTCTGGCCCATGATGGCAAAATATATTCTAATGTGGCCCTCCATGGAAAATAATTGACCGGGCCTGGTTTAGGGGGTAGGGGTTGGGGACTAGATACACCATATTGGGTAGGAGTTGGTGCTCCCCAGGGAGCTCCAAAGCAATCATCTGTTAAGAATGCTATGATTTCACTGTGTTCACACACACACTTTTTCACTGTACTTGTGCACATGATAATAACTTGAAACTTGAAGGGATGAAAGACTAATTATAAGCAGCTCTCTGTCCATCTCTCAAGACAATTGTATAAGCAGGTACATTGATGGCAAGCGTGTGCTCTGACTCCTCAACTCATTTAGTGGGTGGAGGAGAGATGAGATGCCTCTCCACACTTGTGTCCTTTCCAGAGCTCCTCTTGCAGTTCTTGCTGTTGTTTAGATGACTAATGGTCTATAGCGGTTTCCCAGACTGCTTCCCAGAGATACTCTAACCAGTTTAAAGAGACATCTGCGAAGGAACAGTTTCTGTGTAACTGTAGGAGAGAAAGGGCGAGCAGCTGAAGGCACCCTGATCCAACTATCCTGCTGTGCAGAGACGAGTGCTAGACCCTCAGTGTGTTGATTATTCTGTTGTGTTTCGTACTCATGCAGGTGTAGTCATGCACAGAGAATGGTAGAGATGGACGACAGGGGAGTGGGAGAGGGGTAGAGAGACTTACATGTTAAATACATTTCCTCTACAGGTGTACTTAAATTACAATTACGTCTTTTTTCTGTATAATTTCGTAAGGAAGGGAACAAAGGACCTATAATTGACCTACAGTTGTAGGATCTGTCATGTTTTGTCATTGATTATCATGCCTTGTCCCTGTTCTTCTCCTTCTATTCGTTTCCCTCTGCTGGTCTTATTAGGTTCTTTCCCTCTTTCTATCCCTCTCTCTCCCCCTCCCTCTCTCACTCTCCCGCTCTCTTCTCTCTATCGTTCCGTTCCTGCTCCCAGCTGTTCCTATTCCCCTAATCAATCATTTAGTCTTCCCACACCTGTTCCCGATCCTTTTCCCTGATTAGAGTCCCTATTTCTCTCCTTGTTATTCGTTTCTGCCCTGTCGGTTCCTTGTCTAGAATTCACCGTGCTGTGTTTGTGTATCGCCCTGTCGTGTCGTGTTTTCCTCAGATGCTGCGTGGTGAGCAGGTGTCTGAGTCTGTTTGGTTCAAGTGCCTTCCCGAGGCAACCTGCTGTTCACCTGCTGTTCAAGATCGAGTCTCCAGTTTGTCCTCGTCTTTTCGAGTGAAAGTTGTGTTTTTTTGATTGTATTTACTTTACTGGATTAAAGACTCTGTTTTCGCCAAGTCGCTTTTGGGTCCTCTTTCACCTGCATGACAGAAGGAACCGACCAAGGAATGGACCCAGCGACTTCAGACGCTCGTTACACTGCCGTCGAGATCCAAGGAGCCATGCTCGGCAGACACGAGCAGGAATTGTCTGCTGCTCGCCATGCCGTGGAGAACCTGGCCGCTCAGGTTTCCGACCTCTCTGGACAGTTCCAGAGTCTTCGTCTCGTGCCACCTGTTACTTCCTGGCCTGCCGAGCCTCCAGAACCTAGGGTTAATAACCCACCTTGCTACTCCGGGCAGCCCACTGAGTGCCGCTCCTTTCTCACGCAGTGTGAGATTGTGTTCTCTCTCCAACCCAACACATACTCTAGAGAGAGAGCTCGGGTTGCTTACGTCATTTCACTCCTTACTGGCCGGGCTCGAGAATGGGGCACAGCTATCTGGGAGGCAAGGGCTGATTGCTCTAACAAGTACCAGAACTTTAAAGAGGAGATGATTCGGGTTTTTGACCGTTCAGTTTTTGGTAGGGAGGCTTCTAGGGCCCTGGCTTCCCTATGCCAAGGTGAACGGTCCATAACGGATTATTCTATTGAGTTTCGCACTCTTGCTGCCTCTAGTGAGTGGAACGAGCCGGCGCTGCTCGCTCGTTTTCTGGAGGGACTCCACGCAGTGGTTAAGGATGAGATTCTCTCCCGGGAGGTTCCTTCAGATGTGGACTCTTTGATTGCTCTCGCCATCCGCATAGAACGACGGGTAGATCTTCGTCACCGGGCTCGTGGAAGAGAGCTCGCATCAACGGTGTTTCCCTGCTCCGCATCGCAACCATCTCCCTCCTCTGGCTCAGAGACTGAGCCCATGCAGCTGGGAGGGATTCGCATCTCGACTAAGGAGAGGGAACGGAGGATCACCAACCGCCTGTGCCTCTATTGCGGAGTTGCTGGACATTTTGTTAATTCATGTCCAGTAAAAGCCAGAGCTCATCTGTAAGCGGAGGGCTACAGGTGAGCGCAACTACTCAAGTCTCTCCATCAAAATCCTGTACTACTTTGTCGGTCCATCTACGCTGGACCGGTTCGGGTGCTACATGTAGTGCCTTGATAGACTCTGGGGCTGAGGGTTGTTTCATGGACGAAGCATGGGTTCGGAAACATGACATTCCTTTCAGAGAGTTAGAGAAGCCTACGCCCATGTTCGCCTTAGATGGTAGTCATCTTCCCAGTATCAGATTTGAGACACTACCTTTAACCCTCACAGTATCTGGTAACCACAGTGAGACTATTTCTTTTTTGATTTTTCGTTCACCGTTTACACCTGTTGTTTTGGGTCATCCCTGGCTAGTATGTCATAATCCTTCTATTAATTGGTCTAGTAATTCTATCCTATCCTGGAACGTTTCTTGTCATGTGAAGTGTTTAATGTCTGCCATCCCTCCCGTTTCTTCTGTCCCTACTTCTCAGGAGGAACCTGGCGATTTGACAGGAGTGCCGGAGGAATATCATGATCTGCGCACGGTCTTCAGTCGGTCCCGAGCCAACTCCCTTCCTCCTCACCGGTCGTATGATTGTAGTATTGATCTCCTTCCGGGGACCACTCCTCCTCGGGGTAGACTATACTCTCTGTCGGCTCCCGAACGTAAGGCTCTCGAGGATTATTTGTCTGTGTCTCTTGACGCCGGTACCATAGTGCCTTCTTCCTCTCCGGCCGGGGCGGGGTTCTTTTTTGTTAAGAAGAAGGACGGTACTCTGCGCCCTGCGTGGATTATCGAGGGCTGAATGACATAACGGTTAAGAATCGTTATCCGCTTCCCCTTATGTCATCAGCCTCGAGATTCTGCAGGAGCCAGGTGCTTTACTAAGTTGGACCTTCGTAACGCTTACCATCTCGTGCGCATCAGAGAGGGGGACGAGTGGAAAACGGCGTTTTAACACCCGCGTTAGGGCATTTTGAGTACCGGGTTCTGCCGTTCGGTCTCGCCAATGCGCCAGCTGTTTTTCAGGGCATTAAAGTTAATGATGTTCTGAGAGTCATGCTGAACATCTTTGTTTTTGTCTATCTTGACGATATCCTGATTTTTTCTCCGTCACTCGAGATTCATGTTCAGCACGTTCGACGTGTGCTCCTACAGCGCCTTTTAGAGAATTGTCTCTACGTAAAGGCTGAGAAGTGCTCTTTTCATGTCTCCTCCGTTACTTTTCTCGGTTCCGTTATTTCCGCTGAAGGCATTCAGATGGATTCCGCTAAGGTCCAAGCTGTCATGATTGGCCCGTTCCAAGGTCACGTGTCGAGTTGCAGCGCTTTTTAGGTTTCGCTTAATTTCTATCGGCGTCATTCGTAATTTCGGTCAAGTTGCTGCCCTCCCACAGCTCTTACTTCTGTCAAGACGTGTTTTAAGTGGTCCGGTTCCGCCCAGGGAGCTTTTGATCTTCTAAAGAACGTTTTTACGTCCGCTCCTATCCTCGTTACTCCTGACGTCACTAGACAATTCATTGTCGAGGTTGACGTTTCAGAGGTAGGCGTGGGGAGCCATTCTATCCCAGCGCTTCCAGTCTGACGATAAGGTTCATCCTTGCGCTTATTTTTCTCATCGCCTGTCGCCATCTGAGCGCAACTATGATGATGGGTAACCGTGGAACTGCTCGCCATCCGCAGCCCTAGGCGAATGGCGACAGTGGTTGGAGGGGGCGACCTCTTTGTCGTTTGGACAGACCATAAGAACCTTGAGTACATCCGTTCTGCCAAACGACTTAATGCCCGCAAGCTCGTTGGGCAAGTTGTTTTTCGCTCGTTTTCGAGTTTGTGATTTCTTACCGTCCGGTAGCAAGAACACCAAGCCTGATGCCTTATCCCGTCTGTTTAGTTCTTCTGTGGCTTCTACTGATCCCGAGGGATTCTTCCTTATAAGTGTTGTCGGGTTAACAGTCTGGGAATTGAAAGACAGGTTAAGAAGCACTCACGCACACTGCGCGCCGCGCGCTTGTCCTAGTAACCTCCTTTTCGTTCCTGTTTCCACCGTCTGGCTGTTCTTCAGTGGGCTCACTCTGCCAAGTTAGCTGGTCATCCCGGTGTTCGAGGCACTCTTGCGTCTATTCGGCCAGCGCTTTGGTGGCCGACCCAGGAGCGTGACACGCGCTATTTCGTGGCTGCTTGTCTCGGACTGCGCGCAGACTAAGTCGGGTAACTCTCCTCCTGCCGGTCGCTCCCAGACCGCTCCCCATTCCTTCGACCATGGTCTCACATCGCCCTAGACTTCATTACCGGTCTGCCTTTGTCTGCGGGGAAGACTGTGATTCTTACGGTTGTCGATAGGTTCTCTAAGGCGGCACATTTCATTCCCTCGCTAAACTTCCTTCCGCTAAGGAGACGGCACAAATCATTATCGAGAATGTATTCAGAATTCATGGCCTCCCGTTAGACGCCGTTTGACAGAGGCCCGCAATTCACGCACAGTTTTGGAGGGAGTTCTGTCGTTTGATTGGTGCGTCCGTCAGTCTCTCTTCCGGGTTTCATCCCCAGTCTAACGGTCAAGCAGAGAGGGCCAATCAGACGATTGGTCGCATACTACGCAGCCTTTCTTTCAGAAACCCTGCGTCTTGGGCAGAACAGCTCCCCTGGGCAGAATACGCCACCCGCTCCTTCCTGCTACCGGGTTATCTCCGTTTCAGAGTAGTCTGGGTTACCAGCCTCCTGTTCTCATCCCAGCTTGCCGAGTCCAGCGTTCCCTCCGCTCAAGCGTTTGTCCAACGTTGTGAGCGCACCTGGAGGAGGGTGAGGTCTGCACTTTGCCGTTACAGGGCACAGACTGTGAGAGCCGCCAATAAACGCAGGATTAAGAGTCCAAGGTATTGTTGCGGCCAGAGAGTGTGGCTTTCCACTCGCAACCTTCCTCTTACGACAGCTTCTCGTAAGTTGACTCCGCGGTTCATTGGTCCGTTCCGTGTCTCCCAGGTCGTCAATCCCAGACGCTGTGCGATGCTTCTTCCGCGACATCTTCGTCGCGTCCATCCTGTCTTCCATGTCTCCTGTGTCAAGCCCTTTCTTCGCACTCCCGTTCGTCTTCCTTCCCCCTCCCGTCCTTGTCGAGAGCGCACCTATTTATAAGGTACATAAGATCATGGACATGCGTTCGGGGACGGGGTCACCAATACTTAGTGGATTGGGAGGGTTACGGTCCTGAGGAGAGGAGTTGGGTTCCGTCTCGGGACGTGCTGGACCGTTCACTCATTGATGATTTCCTCCGTTGCCGCCAGGATTCCTCCTCGAGTGCGCCAGGAGGCGCCGGTGAGTGGGGGGTACTGTCATGTTTTGTCATTTATTATCTTGTCTTGTCCCTGTTCTTCTCCATTCTATTCGTTTCCCTCTGCTGGTCTTATTAGGTTCTTTCCCTCTTTCTATCCCTCTCTCTCCCCTCCCTCTCTCACTCTCCCGCTTTCTCTCTCTCTATCGTTCCGCTCCTGCTCCCAGCTGTTCCTATTCCCTAATCAATCATTTAGTCTTCCCACACCTGTTCCCGATCCTTTTCCCTGATTAGAGTCCCTATTTCTTCCTTTGTGTTCCGTTTCTGTCCTGTCGGTTCCTTGTTTAGAATTCACCGTGCTGTGTTTGTGTATCGCCCTGTCGTGTTTTTTCCTCAGATGCTGCGTGGTGAGCAGGTGTCTGAGTCTGTCTGGTTCAAGTGCCTTCCCGAGGCAACCTGCTGTTCACCTGCTGTTCAAGATCGAGTCTCCAGTTTGTCCTCGTCATTTCGAGTGAAAGTTGTGTTTTTTGTTTGTATTTACTTTACTGGATTAAAGACTCTGTTTTCGCCAAGTCGCTTTTGGGTCCTCTTTCACCTGCATGACAGGATCTTTATTTGAGCCAATTTTTAGCGCAGGAAAATAATCATGTTCAGAACAGGAAATGTTTGAAAACATGCATTATATTTTCAGACAGGACATTTTTGATTGAGTTGATACATTTTCAGTTAGGAGCAAATTACAAGTCTGACATTTTAAAGTGTAAATTGCAAACTTTAGAAGTGCTTCTTAATCCTCAAATACACTGTTGATCAAGTTTGCATTTCCTGAGTAATGACTAGTGGCTAATGAAGATCCTACACCTGTTTCTTTGAGTGCATTAACTCCTGCTGGCCATATTCTTGAGCAGTATTTAATATTGGAAGTGATTGACATCTCACAACTAGGTAATTGTAACTGAATCAGAACAGTTTTTTATTAGACTACTTTGGAAGTTTCTGTCGTTGATGAAGATAACCAATGATAGTTATAGAACTGTTTGTGTTAAAGCAGGTCGGACTGTCCCAACAAACATAATCACTAGGGTACATTGTAAAGATCACCAGTGAAACCATTTTTGTCATAACTTTCTCAGGCCTCTTCATTCCTATGTGGAACATAAGGAGATGAGAGCTGAGGAGATTAGAGAGAGAGAGAGAGCACAACTAAAGGTTTACTTCTCCGCCACCAAAATGACATTCTACTCTAAGAGCCTAACTAAACCCACTGCTGCCCAAAGCATCCTTGGCCGTAAGATTTCCAAGCAACAAGATACTGTTTTCATTCAAACTCAAATGGATATACAATTGTAACTGCATGGGCCATTGTTTCTGCTGTTCTTACATGACAATTCATTAATGAGAGCAGCAATCAAACATTCAGGCAGAATTTTGCACACAGGTCCTGGGTTCAAAACAATGTTTAATAACAATGGGGAGATGTCAATGCATGAACTGTCATGAAGTTGGCCTGGGCGTAGTTTATGACAGTCATAAATACCTCTTCCCCCTTTTTCCTCTGTCTACCCTCTGATGTTACATTTGAAAACCCCTTGGTTAACATAGCGATTCTGGGAACATCAGAAGGTGGGGAGAAATGAACTATATTCTGGTAATCCGACCAATTGAACATATGTGGTGGTCTTAATGAATATGATGTCAGTTCGGTTGTCATCTGAGACATTCTCATCAATGATAAGATGACAAACTCTACAGTGGAAAGTCTACACATTAGCGTTATCAGATTCACATGGAATTGTTAATCAATTTAAATGTTTGAATATGAAATTATTTGTGATGGGATGAAATGTGATTTTAGCTTCTAAAATGTGAGATTTGGGTTTTCATAAGATAGGTCTCTGCTCAATCAGTGGTCCGCCCTGTGAAGGAACATGGGCTATAAAACTTTCAAACACGCTCTCCTCTCCCTTCCTATTAAAGCCCTTGACAACAATGTAAACTCCTGATCCGAGGATGTGGGGACGACGGTCCGATGTCAGATTGGTTCAGATAATAACTACAGAACGAAGCCAACATCAGCTGAGCTTTGGTTGCAAATGGTATGAACTCTTATTCACTACAGAAGGGATACCTCCTTGCTGTTGAGTTAGCAACAGCCGCTGCAAAATGAGGGTTAGGAAGGAACAGACAGAGTATCCTGTCTATCACAAAACGACGTTGTCACGCCTTGGTCATTGTATTTTGTGTTTTTGTTATATGTTTGGGTAGGCCAGGGTGTGACATGGGTTTATATGTTGTTTTTCGTATTGGGGTTTGTAGTATTTGGGATCGCGGCTGATTAGGGGTGTTGTATAGGCTTGGTTGCCTGAGGCGATTCTCAATCCGAGTCAGGTGATTCTCGTTGTCTCTGATTGGGAACCGTATTTAGGTAGCCTGAGTTTCGCTGTGTATTTTGTGGGTGATTGTTCCTGTCTCTGTGTAGTGTTCACCAGATAGGCTGTAATAGGTTTCTCGTTCCGTTTGTTGTTTTTGTATTGAGTTATTTCATGTATTGCTTCGTTTCGTTCATTAAAGATCATGAGTAACAAACACGCTGCATTTCGGTCAACTCTCTTCCTTCAACAGACAACGCCGTTACAGACGTTACTACAACATATCTAATTGACAACCAGAGACATTCTTCAAAGGACTCGGTTGGGCAAAACGGCCTTCCATCTACCACCAACCTACCGAAGCGCAGCTCAGAGTAAATATTTATTGCATTTTCATTTTCCAAATGGGAGGTAATTTAGAATGCATAAGATACTGTATTTACGATAGCACAGCTTCGCCCTTGTTCCTCAGTCTTCCCGCCTCCTTCATTCAAACCCAGAACCTTTTCTTTTGTGTAACAAGCTGTCATATCTGTTCTGCCCGCTGGGACGTTTTCCTTTATGACGTCATTTGTAATCAAGTTATGATTTAATTATGTGTATGTGTAATTCTGTGATTAGTTAGGTATTTAGTAAATAAATAATTAAACCCAATTTTGTATTGCTGATTCAACTTGTTAGCCAGGGTTTGTGCAGATAACCAAGAATTTACAACTTTCAGATGAAACTGAATTAAGATGACGATTAATATTGACTGCTATTGATGTAAAAAATATTACTAGGTCTTTAAGAGTTTATTCGGAAGATAACAGCTCTATAAATATTATTTTGTGGTGCCCCGACTCTCTAGTTAATTATTATTTACATGATTAGCTCAATCAGGTAATATTAATTACAGATAAATTATTTTATAGAATAGCATGTCATATCACTTAATCGGCATAGCCAAAGACATGACACTACTATGATTGAGTGATTGTTTTCTGTGCATCTCCACCCCTGTTTCACTAAAAAGCTAAGGATGGGGCTGAAAATAATAAACAGAGCTATGGATGCAAAGGACAGACCATCCATAATATCAAATGTATAGTTATAACCATGTTTTGATGCTATACCGCGTTTGTTTACATTTATGTTGTTTACAAACATTGGAATAAAACAAGCTGATATTTGGGTTTCTATTGGGGTAGGACAGTTGAACTAAGATCATGAGGCATTTATGGATGATATTCTTCAAGAATCAATGGCTCCACCGTATCAGTCAAACGTTTGGACACATGCCAAGAGTGTGAAAAGATGTCATCAAGGCAAAGGACAGCTACTTTGAAGAATCTCAGATCTAAAATGTATTTTGATTTGTTTAACCTTTTTTGTTTACTACATGAGTCCATAAGTGTTATTTCATAGTGTTGATGTCTTCACTATTATTCTACAATGTAGAAAATAGTAAAAAATAAAGACAAACCCTTGCATTAGTAGGTGTCAACTTTTGACTGGTACTGTATATCATTCATTTATTAGTCAAGTAAAATTGATGTAGCGTCCCTAGTTGCTATTTTAAAACGATAATAATCACCTGTTTATAATTCATGTGCACAGATCTGTAAGATTACCTCTCATGGCATTGTTTAAAAAAATCTTTATACAGTGTCATCAACATAATTGTTTTTCCTCTAAAGGAAATGCATTATCTGTCTATGGATGTGTGTCTAGTGGGGTTTTCACAACAAAGAGAACAAATAGAAAATGCTGAATAAGCCTTAGCCACCACAGCTCCATATCCTGTCCCCTTTAATACAAACCGCTGAAATCATACAAATGTCATTCACATCCACCCCATTAATGAACGTAAGCCCAGGCTCAAAATCTGCCAGACTGACAATGGCCCACTGTGAGTGGAGGTACAATCAGTTGACTGTATGCTGCTGCTGTGATCTAGAAAAGGAGAGAGGTTTACACAATTGAGTTGGCTTGTTATATGGCAAGAATATTGTTACACCAGATTCAGGGATAAAGCATGGGATCTTAGCTCTGATTCCTGAGGGATGCGGCGTCTGCTTTATCCTTGACTTACCATTCGTTGATCAATTTAGTGCCAGGGATGAATACAAACCAATAGAATTTGTGGCCCTCAAGAACTGGAGTTGATAAGCCTTCAATATTTACCACAAGCAAAAACCATACTCCATATTTTCTCCTTCTCTGAAAGAAAGGATAGCGGTTCTGAAAGCCTCTTTAGTAGGATCACCATGTAGGTTATAGATGTTACTGTACTTTTATTCACCATATAAGGACACATGCACTTCTGCCTATTCTGTTCCAGGAAATATGGCTTTGTGTCATTGTGACTCGGTAGTGATTATACAGGGACTATGCCATTGTCTAGGGCAGTGTGGGATATGGGACATATTTCCACACAGGGTTGTTGTTTTCAGTGAGAACAGTGCAGAGATGTAGAGTGGCTGTCTGTTAAATATCCAAGGTTGCTTTTAGGAGACATTTTGGGGATTTCAGACACAAATCAATTTACGGTCTGACTGAGATGTGGTGAAAGCACTGACATGTAATCATCACACAAACACTACCGGTCAAATCATGTTTTACGCTTGAATTACGCTTTCTCATGCATGAAATACCAGCGAAGGTGTGACTCTCCCACTACCGCTCTGTTTCCATTGTGTGTTATTATGTATGATTCATAGTTGATAAACATTAGTCACAGGTGGCAGCACTGCACAATGAGGCCCAAGTCAATACTGGCCTCCCTGCTAGCGTCACGGTAACCTCAAGATGAGATGTGTTGTGGAATTAGAGTTTAGAGTAGTGTTTACTTGACTGCACATCATCACAATACAAGAGTCCTCTGTGCATGCATCTTCAGAGGATATAATAGATATATCACACGGTTTCCGTTTATCCTTTGTCTTGGAAGTGTTGCCCCAAACCTGATTCAACTTGTCTTGTTGACACAGCTTATTTATAAATACCAAGTTATGTCAGGTGTGTTAGTGCTGGGCTGGAACAAAAGTTTGCCCTCTGTAGTTCTTCAGGGCAGTGATAACCAGTGGAGTGCCCTCTGGTAGACATTAGGGAGAAGGAGCTGTCCATGGTCCTGACAAGTTAAGATCCTGTGGTGGTGGTGCTGAATGAACAGCTCCGTCTCCATTACTTGTAAATAACATTCGTCATTGCATAAATATTTATATTGCATAACATTTACATTACATGAATAATTTATTTGTACATTTACATATACCGTACACATAATACATTTAGTAATTTTCATTGCATTCAAATGGCTTTTGAATGGCCTTGAATGCCAACCATTTTACACCAACAACAGCCTCTTAAGAACCAGTGTATCTTTAATTTATATGTAAAACATGTATCTTTCATCAATGATGAGTATTTCTGTTATCTGGCGTAGCTCTCTGTAATTACTTTGGATATTTTGGAGGCCTTTTGAACATGGCATGCCAATGTAAACCGAGATTTGTGGATATAAATATGCATATTACCGAACAAAACATAAATGTATTGTGTAACATGATGTCATATGAGTGTCATCTGATGAAGATTATCAAAGGTTAGTGATTAATTTTATTTCTAATTCTGCTTTTGTGACTCTATCTTTGGCTGGGAAAAAAATGGCTGTGTGTTTTTGGGGATTTGGTGGTGATCTAACATAAATATATGTTGTGTTTTCGCTGTAAAACATTTTTTAAATCCGACACGATGGGTAGATTAACAAGATGTTTATCTTTCATTTGCTGTATTGACTTTGTTAATGTGTGAAAGTTCAATATTTCAAAAATATTTTTGAATTTCCGCACTGCCTTTTCAGCTGAATGTTGGGGGACCTGTGTCCTAACCTTTTAGGGGATAGGGGGCAACATTTTCACTTTGGATTAATTGTGTGCCCATAGAGAACTGTCTCCTTACTCTGTCCCAGATGCTAATATATGCATATTTATTATTACTATTGGATAGAAAACACTCTGGAAGTGTCTAAAACTGTTTGAATTATGTCTGTGAGCATAACAGAACCATAGGGACAGGCAAACTTCCAAACAGGAAGTGGAAATTCTGGGGCTGGTTGATTTTCAACTCATCGCCTATTCCACATCCAAATAAGATATGGATCTCTTTCACTTCCTACGCCTTCCACTAGATGTCAATCAGTAGAACGTGGAATGAAGCCTCTTAGGTGGATTTGGGACCAGATGGCAGCTATTTGAGTCACTGGTCTGGCAGAATGCCAGTTCCTGGCTAGTGAGCCCAGTAACAAGTCTTGTTGTGTCTGAATGCTCAGCAGGCAGCAAAGTGGTAAGTAAGAAAGTAGGGCCACACAGGCAGTAATGATACACACAGGCAGTAATGATACACACAGGTAGTAATGATACACACAGGTAGTAATGATACACACAGGTAATAATGATACACAAGGCAGTAAATGATACACACAGGTAGTAATGATACACGGATAATAGTAATAATGAAATAGGAAAATATGGTTGTGTGACTCAAAACAGATAACCTGTTTAGGAATCAAATCACAGCTTTTCACCACTTTCTTTCGATTGTTACAACTAAAGTCTTGTGAAAGCCTGAACAGTAAAGAGAGTATCTGTTTTTGTTCTGGTCCCGATAATAATGTAATATATTATAATATTACATTGACACCATCTTACATTTTGACCTAGTCTCTGGCAGCAGGTGAGGACTCCGACAGACACAGGGGTTATATTTAAATGTAATTCAGCTGAGCTGGGCTGGATGTTATCTGACTGTTAATTAGCCCAGAGCCATGAGCTTGCCGATACAGAGCCTGGATGTGTGTGGGAAAAAGGTATTCAGACCCTGGCCGTGTTGTTATTGTGAATAAAAGGTCATAAAGGAACTATGGAGGCAAACGTCTGTCAAGACCGGGTCTCAATTTCCTACATTTGACATTTCCATGTACAGAGCCTTGACTTAGAAAGGGCCCCAAGGAGTTAGCCATTTTAAGTTCCTCTCATCCACATCACGAGGACTTGACATGGACTAAAAACAACACTCACCACTTTGTCAAGAGGACGCAACAGCTTCTTTTTCTTCCTAAGATGGCTGAAGAAATTCCGCATGCCAGCCCGGGTCCCCTCCAAATTTCCCGCTGCACCATCGAGAGCCAGCCCTGACCAGTTGCATCACGGCCTGGTAATAGGAATTGCTCCATCCACGACCGCAAAAGCCTCCAGCAACTGGTGAAGCACGGCCTGTGCATCACTGGGACGGTGCTCCCATACATCCAGGATATCTACTGAAACGGTGCCTGAGGAAGGCCTCATCAAGGACCCCAAACACCCCAGCCACGAGCTTTTCACCCCGTTACCAGCCAGGGGCAGATGGTATCGGAGCACAGGTCTGATACCAACAGGCTCAGAGACAAAGTTTCTATCTACAAGGCATCAGATCTCTAAACACTTGAACTGGACTGAACAGGTGACTGACTCACCTACACAGATATATACACACACATACACACACACACATTTTCATGCTACACACACTTCACAACTTTTGCTACCATACTCTTTTTTATGATTGCTAAAATAGTGCACAATTTAAACACTTGCACACCCCAATCCCCCACTTCCACCAAAACACGTGTAAATATTGGACTATAAATTGTGCCTTTCCTGTATTATGCTTACGCTAAAATGTTTATTTTCTACTGATCCATTTACTTTATGTTCTATTCCTATCTTTATTATTTCTTATTGCTGTTGCATTGTCCAGAAGGAACCTGCAAGTAAGAATTTCATTGGATGGTATAGATTGTGTATGATGTATAGATAGATGGTGTATAGATTGTGTATGATGTATAGATAGATGGTGTATAGATTGTGTATGGTGTATAGATTGTGTATGGTGTATAGATTGTGTATGGTGTATAGATAGATGGTGTATGGTGTATAGATTGTGTATGGTGTATAGATGGTGTGTGGTGTATAGATTGTGTATGGTGTATAGATAGATGGTGTATGGTGTATAGATTGTGTATGGTGTATAGATAGATGGTGTATGGTGTATATATTGTGTATAGTGTATAGATTGTGTATGATGTATAGATAGATGGTGTATGGTGTATAGATGGATGGTGTATAGATTGTGTATGGTGTATAGATTGTGTATGATGTATAGATAGATGGTGTATAGATTGTGTATGGTGTATAGATTGTGTATGATGTATAGATAGATGGTGTATGGTGTATAGATTGTGTATGGTAGGATAGATGGTGTATGGTGTATATATTGTGTATAGTGTATAGATTGTGTATGATGTATAGATAGATGGTGTATAGATTGTGTATGATGTATAGATAGATGGTGTATGATGTATAGATAGGTTGTGTATGGCGATAGATTGTGTATGATGTATAGATAGATGGTGTATGGTGTATAGATTGTGTATGGTGTGTGATAGATGGTGTATGGTATAGATTGTGTATGATGTATAGATAGATGGTGTATGGTGTATAGATTGTGTATGATGTATAGATAGATTGTGTATGGTGGCAGATTGTGTATGATGTATAGATAGATTGTGTATGGTGTATAGATTATGTATGATGTATAGATAGATGGTGTATAGATTGTGTATGGTGTATAGATTGTGTATGGTGTATAGATTGTGAATAGTGTATAGATAGATGGTGTATGGCTGATAGATTGTGTATGGTGTATAGGTAGATGGTGTATGGTGTATAGATTGTGTATGGTGTATAGATAGATGGTGTATGGTGTATAGATTGTGTATGGTGTATAGATAGATGGTGTATGGTGTATAGATTGTGTATGGTGTATAGGTTGTGTATGGTGTATAGATTGTGTATGCTGTATAGATGGTGTATGGTGTATAGATTGTGTATGGTGTATAGATAGATGGTGTATGGTGTATAGATGGTGTATAGAAAGACTATTCTAGCATGTGAAAATCAGTTTGCCACTCTTTATTTACATTCACAGTCCTTAACATACATCAAAGCATTGTATGTACAGCAAAACAGATCACCAACATCAACTGATGCCCCTTCATTAAGACGTCAATGTGTTATTTTTGCAAGCCTGATGGCCATTTTAGTAGGTGAATAGTTGTTTAACTGTATAGTTTGCTTTATACTTTAAAAATAGTTTTCAAATAATTGTTTCACATTCATAGTTACTGGAGGTATTTTAGTATTTTTGGCTAAGATGACCTGACAACCCACAAACAATCTCATCCATATGTTTGTGATTTGCTGCTATTCCTGAGCAGAAAAATAAACAAATAAGGTTCATTTTAAAAGATAAAAATGTACATTCAAAATGATGTGATAAGAATTTATTGAATCAAACAAGCATAATGAGGATGTATGTATTGATGATGAACCATCTGTGGTTATATGGTCATTTATAGTGCTTTTCTAAAACTGAAAGCGCTTTACATTTGCATGGGGGTAACTCACTCATCACATAACTTTTCATCTCTGCCCCCTTCCCCTGTCCCACTTCAAAATATCACAGACTTTGCCAGCTCAGTTACCACAGATGACAAACTTTGATCCTGAATATACAGTGGGGTCTGAAATGATCGACACCCTTGATAAATACGAGCAAAAATTACTGTATAAAATATGCAATTTTTTTGTTGTTGAAATTATTTGTTAAACTAAATATTTTTCTCTGAGCTATTGTATTAGTATAAAATAATATAATTTTTTTCTCAAAAAAGGTAGGGTCAAAATTATTGGAACCCTTGTTTTCAATACCTGACATTGGGAGAATAATGGCTCTGAGACTTTTCTAAAATGTTTTAGAACACATTGGAATGGATCTTAGACTATTCCTCCACACAGAATCCTTCCAAATCCTTGTTATCCTTAATCTGCACTTATGGACTTCCTTTTAAATTAAACCCCAGGTTTTCACGTTTTAAGTCCGGAGACGGAGATACCCGTTGAATTAACCATTTGATTGTGGGTTTTCGTGTGTGCTTGGGGTTATTGTCTTGCTGGAAGATACACTTGCAGCCAAGTTTCAACCTCCTGGCAGAGACAACCAGGTTTTGGGCTAAAATGTCCTGGTACTGGGTAACGCTCATGATGCCGTTGACCTTAACATCGGGCCCCAGGACCAGTGGAAGCAAAATAGCCCCATAACATCAAAGATCCACCACCATATTTTACAGTATGTATGTGGTTCCTTTCTGCGTTCTCATTTCCACGATAAACCCACCACTGGTGTACGGCAAGAGTTTGATTTTCATGACATAGACCAAAGTAATGGCCCTAATCCAAGTGCCAAGCCCTTTAGCAGACTCATCTTGAATCAGTGCTTTGGTCAGATGACATGAAAAGCTCTTTGGCCACACGCAGACAATAATCCCATACAATGGCTTGTATTCACCTCCTCCTTGGTATTTTTCCTATTTTGTTGCCTTACAACCTGGAATTAAATGCATTTTTGGGAGGTTTGTATCATTTGATTTATACAACATGCCTACCACTTTGAAGATGCAAAAAATGTTTTATTGTGAAACAAACAAGAAATTAGACAAAAAAACAGAAAACTTGAGCGTGATAACTATTCACTCCCTCCCCCAAAGTCAATACTTTGTAGAGTCACCTTTGCAGCAATTACAGCTGCAAGTATCTTGGGGTATGTCTTTATAAGCTTGGCACATCTAGCCACTAGGATATTTGCCTATCTCTGCTCCAGCTCCTTCAAGTTGGATGGGTCTCCACTGATGCACAGCAACATTTAAGCTTGGCACGGTCTGGGCTTTGACTAGGCCATTCCAAGACATTAACATGTTTTCCCTTAAACTGACTTGAGTGTTGCTTTTTAGCAGAATGCTTAGGTCATGGTCCTGCTGGAAGGTGAACCTCCATCCCAGTCTCAAATCTCTGGAAGACTGAAACAGGTTTCCTTTATGAATTTCCCTGTATTTAGCGCCATCCATCATTCCTTCAATTCTGACCAGTTTCCCAGTCCCTGCCGATGAAAATAACCCTGCCAGCATGGGGATGTTGTTCGGGTGAGTAGAGGTGTTAAACAGCTGACATATTTTGATGGCCAAAAGGCTCAATTTAATCTCATCCGACAGAGTACCTTCTTCCAGGTTGTTTATGTTTGTGAGTGTCCCATCAGCATTTTAGGAACACCAAACATGTTTGGGGAGTGTCCCACTCAGCCCCTTGGTGAACACCAAACATGTTTGGGGAGTGTCCCACCAGCCTTTTGGTGAACACCAAACTAAATAATATATGCACGCAAAATACATATGCACGCACCACTTTTCAATGTTATTTTTTAAATATTTTTTTAAACAAGTAATTTTTTAAATTTCACTTC
>NW_025750570.1:0-18677 GCF_021184085.1 Oncorhynchus gorbuscha | reverse complement strand
CATTAGTCACTGGACTCATCCATTCTGCTGGGGACTGTCAGGCTGGTAAACATTAGTCACTGGACTCATCCATTCTGCTGGGGACTGTTAGGCTGGTAAACATTAGTCACTGGACTCATCCATTCCGTTGGGGACTGTTAGGCTGGTAAACATTAGTCACTGGACTCATCCATTCTGCTGGGGACTGTCAGGCTGGTAAACATTAGTCACTGGACTCATCCATTCCGTTGGGGACTGTCAGGCTGGTAAACATTAGTCACTGGACTCATCCATTCTGCTGGGGACTGTTAGGCTGGTAAACATTAGTCACTGGACTCATCCATTCCGTTGGGGACTGTTAGGCTGGTAAACATTAGTCACTGGACTCATCCATTCCATTGGGGACTGTCAGGCTGGTAAACATTAGTCACTGGACTCATCCATTCTGCTGGGGACTGTTAGGCTGGTAAACATTAATCCCTAGACTCATCCATTCTGCTGGGGACTGTCAGGCTGGTAAACATTAGTCACTGGACTCATCCATTCTACTGGGGACTGTTAGGCTGGTAAACAAACATTAGTCACTGGACTCATCCATTCTACTGGGGACTGTTAGGCTGGTAAACATTAGTCACTGGACTCATCCATTCTGCTGGGGACTGTTAGGCTGGTAAACATTAGTCACTGGACTCATCCTTTCTGCTGGGGACTGTTAGGCTGGTAAACATTAGTCACTGGACTCATCCTTTCTTCTGGGGACTGTCAGGCTGGTAAACATTAGTCACTGGACTCATCCATTCTGCTGGGGACTGTCAGGCTGGTAAACATTAGTCACTGGACTCATCCATTCTGCTGGGGACTGTCAGGCTGGTAAACATTAGTCACTGGACTCATCCATTCTGCTGGGGACTGTTAGGCTGGATAAACATTAGTCACTGGACTCATCCATTCTGCTGGGGACTGTTAGGCTGGTAAACATTAGTCACTGGACTCATCCATTCTGCTGGGGACTGTTAGGCTGATAAACATTAGTCACTGGACTCATCCATTCTGCTGGGGACTGTCAGGCTGGTAAACATTAGTCACTGGACTCATCCATTCTGCTGGGGACTGTCTGCTGGGGACTGGCTGGTAAACATTAGTCACTGGACTCATCCATTCTGCTGGGGACTGTCAGGCTGGTAAACATTAGTCACTGGACTCATCCATTCTGCTGGGGACTGTTAGGCTGGTAAACATTAGTCACTGGACTCATCCATTCTGCTGGGGACTGTTAGGCTGGTAAACATTAGTCACTGGACTCATCCATTCTGCTGGGGACTGTTGGTAAACATTAGTCACTGGACTCATCCATTCTTCTGGGGACTGTTAGGCTGGTAAACATTAGTCACTGGACTCATCCATTCTGCTGGGGACTGTTAGGCTGGTAAACATTAGTCACTGGACTCATCCATTCTGCTGGGGACTGTTAGGCTGGTAAACATTAGTCACTGGACTCATCCATTCTGCTGGGGACTGTTAGGCTGGTAAACATTAGTCACTGGACTCATCCATTCTGCTGGGGACTGTTAGGCTGGTAAACATTAGTCACTGGACTCATCCATTCTGCTGGGGACTGTTAGGCTGATAAACATTAGTCACTGGACTCATCCATTCTGCTGGGGACTGTCAGGCTGGTAAACATTAGTCACTGGACTCATCCATTCTGCTGGGGACTGTTAGGCTGGTAAACATTAGTCACTGGACTCATCCATTCTGCTGGGGACTGTTAGGCTGGTAAACATTAGTCACTGGACTCATCCATTCTGCTGGGGACTGTTAGGCTGGTAAACATTAGTCACTGGACTCATCCTTTCTGGGGACTGTTAGGCTGGGGACTGTCAGGCTGGTAAACATTAGTCACTGGACTCATCCATTCTGCTGGGGACTGTCAGGCTGGTAAACATTAGTCACTGGACTCATCCATTCTGCTGGGGACTGTCAGGCTGGTAAACATTAGTCACTGGACTCATCCATTCTGCTGGGGACTGTTAGGCTGGTAAACATTAGTCACTGGACTCATCCATTCTGCTGGGGACTGTTAGGCTGGATAAACATTAGTCACTGGACTCATCCATTCTGCTGGGGACTGTTAGGCTGGTAAACATTAGTCACTGGACTCATCCATTCTGCTGGGGACTGTTAGGCTGATAAACATTAGTCACTGGACTCATCCATTCTGCTGGGGACTGTCAGGCTGGTAAACGTTAGTCACTGGACTCATCCATTCTGCTGGGGACTGTCAGGCTGGTAAACATTAGTCACTGGACTCATCCATTCTGCTGGGGACTGTCAGGCTGGTAAACATTAGTCACTGGACTCATCCATTCTGCTGGGGACTGTTAGGCTGGTAAACATTAGTCACTGGACTCATCCATTCTGCTGGGGACTGTTAGGCTGGTAAACATTAGTCACTGGACTCATCGATTCTGCTGGGGACTGTTAGGCTGGTAAACATTAGTCACTGGACTCATCCATTCTGCTGGGGACTGTTAGGCTGGTAAACATTAGTCACTGGACTCATCCATTCTGCTGGGGACTGTTGGAGGCTGGTAAACATTAGTCATTGGACTCATCCATTCTGCTGGGGACTGTTAGGCTGGTAAACATTAGTCACTGGACTCATCCATTCTGCTGGGGACTGTTAGGCTGGTAAACATTAGTCACTGGACTCATCCATTCTGCTGGGGACTGTTAGGCTGGTAAACATTAGTCACTGGACTCATCCATTCTGCTGGGGACTGTTAGGCTGGTAAACATTAGTCACTGGACTCATCCATTCTGCTGGGGACTGTTAGGCTGGTAAACATTAGTCACTGGACTCATCCATTCTGCTGGGGACTGTTAGGCTGGTAAACATTAGTCACTGGACTCATCCATTCTGCTGGGGACTGTTAGGCTGGTAAACATTAGTCACTGGACTCATCCATTCTGCTGGGGACTGTTAGGCTGATAAACATTAGTCATTGGACTCATCCATTCTGCTGGGGACTGTTAGGCTGGTAAACATTAGTCACTGGACTCATCCATTCTGCTGGGGACTGTTAGGCTGGTAAACATTAGTCATTGGACTCATCCATTCTGCTGGGGACTGTTAGGCTGGTAAACATTAGTCACTGGACTCATCCATTCTGCTGGGGACTGTTAGGCTGGTAAACATTAGTCATTGGACTCATCCATTCTGCTGGGGACTGTTAGGCTGGTAAACATTAGTCACTGGACTCATCCATTCTGCTGGGGACTGTTAGGCTGGTAAACAGTCACTGGACTCATCCATTCTGCTGGGGACTGTTAGGCTGATAAACATTAGTCACTGGACTCATCCATTCTGCTGGGGACTGTTAGGCTGGTAAACATTAGTCACTGGACTCATCCATTCTGCTGGGGACTGTTAGGCTGGTAAACATTAGTCACTGGACTCATCCATTCTGCTGGGGACTGTTAGGCTGGTAAACATTAGTCACTGGACTCATCCATTCTGCTGGGGACTGTTAGGCTGGTAAGCACTAGTCACTGGACTCATCCATTCTGCTGGGGAATGTTAGGCTGGTAAACATTAGTCACTGGACTCATCCATTCTGCTGGGGACTGTTAGGCTGGTAAACATTAGTCACTGGACTCATCCATTCTGCTGGGGACTGTTAGGCTGGTAAACATTAGTCACTGGACTCATCCATTCTGCTGGGGACTGTTAGGCTGGTAAACATTAGTCACTGGACTCATCCATTCTGCTGGGGACTGTTAGGCTGGTAAACATTAGTCACTGGACTCATCCATTCTGCTGGGGACTGTTAGGCTGGTAAACATTAGTCACTGGACTCATCCATTCTGCTGGGGACTGTTAGGCTGGTAAACATTAGTCACTGGACTCATCCATTCTGCTGGGGACTGTTAGGCTGGTAAACATTAGTCACTGGACTCATCCATTCTGCTGGGGACTGTTAGGCTGGTAAACATTAGTCACTGGACTCATCCATTCTGCTGGGGACTGTTAGGCTGGTAAACATTAGTCACTGGACTCATCCATTCTGCTGGGGACTGTTACCAGCAGATGATATCAGGTAAACTGTTATAAACAGATGATATATCAGGTAAAACACACACACACACACACATTAGTCACACACACACACCAGCAGACACACACACACATAAACACATGATACACACACACACACACACACACACACACACACACACACACACACACACACACACACACACACACACACACACACACACACACACACACACACACACACACACACACGTTGGGTGTCACTGTTGGATACACCTGAGGCTAGCAGGTTTAATATCTCCAGGCCTCTGGACATACAAGCCATTGACGTGAGCCTTTGGAGCGTCTACATTTAAACCAATCATATACGTCTATGTAATATAGGACGCGTATATGAAGAGGCTATGTGTAAAAGTGATCATTTGAAACAGGTACTATATACTATATTTCAAGTTATTTGGCAACTTTAGATACAAACCTCCATGATCCCAACTACAGGCTAATGATGATTTGAGAAAATCGCAAAAAAACAAACTCTTGCTCTCTGTTCCTTGCCTCAGGCTGCACACGCTGGTTTCTCTCATCAATATGTTCACCCCATCAGACTATTCTCATTTTACTCTTGTCTTTACTAATATGTAAATATTAGTTTATATTTAGAACGGGCAGGAACAGGGGCAGCCGTATACCTCGGAGTAGAGCTTGGAGGACCTCTCTCCAGACGTTCTTTCAACCATGCCAGGTCGGCTTCTCCAGGTTTGATAAAAACAACATGTGTTTAATATCAGCTGCTGGGAAATACATAGTAACAGATGGGATCCTACATTTATGTATGTATGTCATGGTCTCTCCAACCCTGTTCCTGTATCTACCCAGTACTCTGTATGTCATGGGCTCTCCAACCCTGTTCCTGTATCTACCCAGTACTCTGTATGTCATGGGCTCTCCAACCCTGTTCCTGTATCTACCCAGTACTCTGTATAACATGGGCTCTCCAACCCTGTTCCTGTATCTACCCAGTACTCTGTATGTCATGGTCTCTCCAACCCTGTTCCTGTATCTACCCAGTACAGTACTCTGTATGCCATGGTCTCTCCAACGCTGTTCCTGTATCTACCCAGTACTCTGTATGTCATGGGCTCTCCAACCCTGTTCCTGTATCTACCCAGTACTCTGTATGTCATGGTCTCTCCAACCCTGTTCCTGTATCTACCCAGTACTCTGTATGTCATGGTCTCTCCAACCCTGTTCCTGTATCTACCCAGTACTCTGTATGTCATGGGCTCTCCAACCCTGTTCCTGTATCTACCCAGTACTCTGTATGTCATGGTCTCTCCAACCCTGTTCCTGTATCTACCCAGTACTCTGTATGCCATGGTCTCTCCAACCCTGTTCCTGTATCTACACAGTACTCTGTATGCTGTGGTCTCTCCAACCCTGTTCCTGTATCTACCCAGAGCTTCATTTGGGAAACCAAGTAAAAAACCCTGTTCCTGTGTTGGGCTCTTTGTTCGGGTCTCTCAACCCTGTTCCTGTAAACATTTGAAACAGTAAAATGTTTTCATTGTGTACAAAAAAACATATTTCATGAAACTGTTGACAGGCCCTTCTCTCTGCGTGTGTTGAGAAAGGAATGAAGAAGAGGGAGGAGGAGATGGAAAACACACAGAGGTGAGATATTGTAGCTAAAGGTATTGTGTATTACGACACAATGATTTTAATGCAGGTGTTTTTCTGGTGCTTGGGCTCATACATAGGGCTCTGCTTCTGCATAAGATATAATATGTGTTTTGGTGTTTTGAATTAATTAATCATCACTTTAGAATTCGCTTTCCATTTCATTGTGTTAGGCTTTGAAACAACATCCATTTCATTGTGTTGGGCTTTGAAACAACATCCATTTCATTGTGTTGGGCTTTGAAACAACATCCATTTCATTGTGTTGGGCTTTGAAACAACATCCATTTCATTGTGTTGGGCTTTGAAACAACATCCATTTCATTGTGTTGGGCTTTGAATCAACATCCATTTCATTGTGTTGGGCTTTGAAACAACATCCATTTCATTGTGTTGGGCTTTGAAACAACATCCATTTCATTGTGTTGGGCTTTGAAACAACATCCATTTCATTGTGTTGGGCTTTGAATCAACATCCATTTCATTGTGTTGGGCTTTGAAACAACATCCATTTCATTGTGTTGGGCTTTGAAACAACATCCATTTCATTGTGTTGGGCTTTGAAACAACATCCATTTCATTGTGTTAGGCTTTGAAACAACATCCATTTCATTGTGTTGGGCTTTGAAACAACATCCATTTCATTGTGTTGGGCTTTGAATCAACATCCATTTCATTGTGTTGGGCTTTGAAACAACATCCATTTCATTGTGTTGGGCATTGAAACAACATCCATTTCATTGTGTTGGGCATTGAAACAACATCCATTTCATTGTGTTGGGCATTGAAACAACATCCACAAGGACCATGTGTTCCACTCAGTTTCAACCTGCTGTTGAACTTCTTTCTTCAAATTGATCATCACGGTGAGGTGAGTTTTAAAAGCATAATACTGTTTTGATGATCAGTGTTTGATGTGATTTTAGATTATATTTGCATTGATGTCAGAGTGGTTAGACGAACAATAGAGCCCTGAGTACCAGGCTATTAGGGACCTGATGGAGGGGCAATAGAGCCCTGAGTACCAGGCCATTAGGACTTGATGGTAGTTAGAGCCCTGAATACCAGGCCATTAGGACCTGATGGAGGGGCAATAGAGCCCTGAGTACCAGGTCATTAGGACCTGATGTAGGGACAATACAGCCCTGAGTACCAGGACATTAGGACCTGATGGTAGTTAGAGCCCTGAGTACCAGGCCATTAGGACCTGATGGTAGTTAGAGCCCTGAGTACCAGGCCATTAGGACCTGCTGGTAGTTAGAGCCCTGAGTACCAGGCCATTAGGACCTGATGGTAGTTAGAGCCCTGGGTGCCAGGCCATTAGCTGGTCGTTAGCGATATGGGTACTAACAATGCATGTCTTGAGTGTAGAAGAGGAGATTACCGTGACTCAAACAATCATGTGGAACTTGACTGTGGTCCTGACTAACGACTGCTGGTGTGGCGGTAATATGGTCCCTACAACAGCCCTACACGACACCACAGTGGGAATCACCCCTCAGTAAGACCCACCACGGAAAAGTAATTAACTTCAAAACTACACACACTTCCTAGTCACCTCCTATTCAAGTCATTTTCACATTCCATTCAGACAGACAGACAGACAGACAGACAGACAGACAGACAGACAGACAGACAGACAGACAGACAGACAGACAGACAGACAGACAGACAGACAGACAGACAGACAGACAGACAGACAGACAGACAGACAGACAGACAGACAGACAGACAGACAGACAGACAGACAGACAGACAGACAGACAGACAGACAGACAGACAGACAGACAGACAGACAGACAGACAGACAGACAGACAGACAGACAGACAGACAGACAGACAGACAGACAGACAGGTGTTACTATAGAGATGAGTTGATCCTCTACAGTGTTACTATAGAGATGAGTTGATCCACTACAGTGTTACTATAGAGATGAGTTGATCCACTACAGTGTTACTATAGAGATGAGTTGATCCACTACAGCGTTACTATAGAGATGAGTTGATCCACTACAGTGTTACTATAGTGATGAGTTGATCCACTACAGTGTTACTATAGTGATGAGTTGATCCTCTACAGTGTTACTATAGAGATGAGTTGATCCACTACAGTGTTACTATAGTGATGAGTTGATCCACTACAGTGTTACTATAGTGATGAGTTGATCCTCTACAGTGTTACTATAGAGATGAGTTGATCCTGTACAGTGTTACTATAGAGATGAGTTGATCCACTACAGTGTTACTATAGCGATGAGTTGATCCACTACAGTGTTACTATAGCGATGAGTTGATCCACTACAGTGTTACTATAGCGATGAGTTGATCCACTACAGGGATTAAGAGCAGCAGAACCTCATCTTCTTCTCCTGACTACTTTACATAATCCTCTTAAAGCAGAGCCTCACTCCGTACAGACTATTCACTATATACCTCTGGAGTATTTAATATAGACCTCTGGAGTATTTAATATAGACCTGTAGAGTATTTAATATAGACCTCTGGATAATTTAATATAGACCTCTGGAGTATTTATTATAGACCTGTAGAGTATTAATATAGACCTCTGGAGTATTAATATAGACCTCTGGAGTATTTATTATAGACCTCTGGAGTATTTAATATAGACCTGTAGAGTATTTAATATAGACCTGTAGAGTATTAATAGACCTATAGACCTGTAGAGTATTTAATATAGACCTGTAGAGTATTTAATATAGACCTGTAGAGTATTTAATATAGACCTGTAGAGTATTAATATAAACCTGTAGAGTATTAATATAGACCTGTAGAGTATTTAATATAGACCTGTAGAGTATTTAATATAGACCTCTGGAGTATTTAATATAGACCTGTAGAGTATTAATATAGACCTGTAGAGTATTTAATATAGACCTGTAGAGTATTAATATAGACCTGTAGAGTATTTAATATAGACCTGTAGAGTATTTAATATAGACCTGTAGAGTATTTAATATAGACCTCTGGAGTATTTAATATAGACCTGTAGAGTATTAATATAGACCTGTAGAGTATTTAATATAGACCTGTAGAGTATTAATATAGACCTGTAGAGTATTTAATATAGACCTGTAGAGTATTTAATATAGACCTGTAGAGTATTTAATATTCACACCGTCTAGATTCTCCACTGATTCAACACTCAATGGGACGTCATAATGAAACCGTTAGTTGAAGGCAATTTCATGCTGTCATTAATTCTTTTAAACACAGGGGTGAAAAAAAAAACTTTCAAATTTCAGAGCCTTTCAATTTCCTCTCAGCAGTAACCAGAGCCCACTAGCCGACGACTCTAGAATTACCAACGGCTGTGTCGAGGGTTCTCTTCCCGAGTTGAGAGCAGGGTAGCAAACGGTACCACTTCAGAAGGTGATCCATCGGTCCACGGCATAACGGGTTGTGTGGAGAAGTTGAAGTCGAGGAGAGAGGAAGGAGAGACGACAGACTTGCTTTCAGATGAGACACTTTGAGCCCCAAGAAAGTCTTGTTTTTTTATGGTACCTGTCATCGTATGTAACAGCTATGGTCTCGCGGAGACATCTTGGCTGAATAAATTGGGGCCAAGAACGCTTGGCGGTGCCCAAGACTGATGACAGGCTGTGTTGTACCACACTGCCTCTCAGGCTGTCTTATAACAAACCACCCGCGGCCCAAATGACTAAACCTATTCCTTCTGTAGTGCACTACTTTGGACCAGGGCTCCCATTGGCTCTGATCAGGAGTAGTGCACTACAGTATAGTGGATAGGGCTCCATTTGGGCTGCTTCATGCTAGGCTGCCAGCTACTAGTGAGATGCCTTCTGCATGGCTTTAGGCCTCCACTGACTTCGCTGTGACACATTACCAGATTAGAACAGCACCCTGCCTGGCCCCCAACAACACACCCAAGCAATGCAATTATACCAGGACATCAAACCATCAAAGTTCTGACAAAAAAGTCAATCACTATGGTAACGGGTGCTGCTAATGCACTATTGTAGTGGACTGATTGAGGAATAGACATTTAATCACGGGACCTGGGAACGGGATAAATTACAACTGGTGTCAGAGTTGGGATGTCCTCTAAAGGACACGGGGTTTAGAAATGGCACCCTCATCCCTATGCAAATCAAATCAAATCAAATGGTATTGGTCACATGCACGTGGTTAGCAGATGTTATTGGTCACATACACATGATTAGCAGATGTTATTGGTCACATGCACGTGGTTAGCAGATGTTATTGGTCACATGCACATGGTTAGCAGATGTTATTGGTCACATGCACATGGTTAGCAGATGTTATTGGTCACATACACATGGTTAGTTATTGGTCAGATGTTACTGTGAGTGCTGTGAAATGCTTGTGCTTCTAGTTCTGACGGTGCAGTAATATCTAACAGGTAATCTAACAATTCCAACAACTACCTGATACACACAAACGTAATGGGATGGAATGAGAATATGTGCATTTCTAAATATATGGATGAGTGATGACTGAGTGGCACAAAGTAGATGGTATAATGTACAGTATAGACATGATATAGGAAGGTGGAATGATAATGAATATAGACATGATATAGACATTTGGTATAATGTACTAAACATGATATGACAAGATAGATGGTATAATGTACAGTATAGACATGATATAGACAAGGTGCAGTAGATGGTATAATGTACAGTATAGACATGATATAGACAAGGTGCAGTAGATGGTATAATGTACAGTATAGACATGATATAGACAAGGTGCAGTAGATGGTATAATGTACAGTATAGACATGATAGACAAGGTGCAGTAGATGGTATAATGTACAGTATAGACATGATATAGACAAGGTGCAGTAGATGGTATAATGTACAGTATAGACATGATATAGACAAGGTGCAGTAGATGGTATAATGTACAGTATAGACATGATATAGACAAGGTGCAGTAGATGGTATAATGTACAGTATAGACATGATATAGACAAGATGCAGTAGATGGTATAAAATACAGTATATACATATGAATAGTAATGTAAGATATGTAAACATTATTAAAGTGGCATTATTTAGAGTGGCTAGTGATCCATTTATTAAAGTGGCCAGAGATTTGAGTCTGTATGTAGGCAGCAGCCTCTCTATGTTTAGTGATGACTGTTTAACAGTCTTGAGATTGAAACTGTTTTTCAGTCTCTCGGTCCCAGCTTTGAAGCACCTGTACTGACCTCGCCTTCTGGATGGTAGCGGGGTGAACAGGCAGTGGCTCGGGTGGTTGTTGTCCTTGATGATATTTTTGGCCTTCCTGTGACATCGGGTGCTGTAGGTGTCATGGAGGGCAGGTAGTTTGCCCCAGGTGATGCGTTGTGCAGACTGCACCACCCTCTGGAGAGCCTTACGGTTGAGGGCGGAGCAGTTGCCGTATCAGGCTGTGATACAGCCCGACAGGATGCTCTCAAATGTGCATCTGTAAAAGTTTGTGAGGGTTTTAGGTGACAAGCCAAATTTCTTCAGCCTCCTGAGGTTGAAGAGGCGCTGTTGCACCTTCTTCACCACACTGTCTGTGTGGTTGGATCGTTTCAGTTTGTCCGTGATGTGTACGCCGAGGAACTTAAACGTTTCCACCTTCACCACTCCTGTCCCATCAATGTGGATAGGGGGGTGATGCCTCTGCTGTTTCCTGAAGTCCACAATCATCTCCTTTGTTTTGTTGACGTTGAGTGTGAGGTTGTTTTCCTGACACCACACTCTGAGTGCCCTCACCTCCTCCCTGTAGGCTGTCTCGTCATTGTTGGTGATCAAACCCACTACTGTTGTAGTACACTACTTTAGACCAGGACCCATAAGTGCACTACTTTAGACCAGGACCCATAGGGGTAGTGCACTACTTTAGACCAGGACCCATAGTGCACTACTTTAGACCAGGACCCATAGTGCACTACTTTAGACCAGGACCCATAGTGCACTACTTTAGACCAGGACCCATAGTGCACTACTTTAGACCAGGACCCATAGTGCACTACTTTAGACCAGGGCCCATAGTGCACTACTTTAGACCAGGACCCATAGGGGTAGTGCACTACTTTAGACCAGGACCCATAGTGCACTACTTTAGACCAGGACCCATAGTGCACCACTTTAGACCAGGACCCATAGTGCACTACTTTAGACCAGGACCCATAGTGCACTACTTTAGACCAGGACCCATAATGCACTACTTTAGACCAGGACCCATAATGCACTACTCAGACCAGGACCCATAGTGCACTACTTTAGACCAGGACCCATTGTGCACTACTTTAGACCAGGACCCATAGTTCACTACTTTAGACCAGGACCCATAGTGCACCACTTTAGACCAGGACCCATAGTGCACTACTTTAGACCAGGACCCATAGTGCACCACTTTAGAACAGGACATATTATAGCTGACAGAGATTCTCTGTTACAGTCTGGGGTCTAATAACACCACTAGATGAAACAGGACATATTATAGCTGACAGAGATTCTCTGTTACAGTCTGGGGTCTGATAACACCACTAGATGAAACAGGACATATTATAGCTGACAGAGATTCTCTGTTACAGTCTGGGGTCTGATAACACCACTAGATGAAACAGGACATATTATAGCTGACAGAGATTCTCTGTTACAGTCTGGGGTCTGATAACACCACTAGATGAAACAGGACATATTATAGCTGACAGAGATTCTCTGTTACAGTCTGGGGTCTGATAACACCACTAGATGAAACAGGACATATTATAGCTGACAGAGATTCTCTGTTACAGTCTGGGGTCTGATAACACCACTAGATGAAACAGGACATATTATAGCTGACAGAGATTCTCTGTTACAGTCTGGGGTCTGATAACACCACTAGATGAAACAGGACATATTATAGCTGACAGAGATTCTCTGTTACAGTCTGGGGTCTGATAACACCACTAGATGAAACAGGACATATTATAGCTGACAGAGATTCTCTGTTACAGTCTGGGGTCTGATAACACCACTAGATGAAACAGGACATATTATAGCTGACAGAGATTCTCTGTTACAGTCTGGGGTCTGATAACACCACTAGATGAAACAGGACATATTATAGCTGACAGAGATTCTCTGTTACAGTCTGGGGTCTGATAACACCACTAGATGAAACAGGACATATTATAGCTGACAGAGATTCTCTGTTACAGTCTGGGGTCTGATAACACCACTAGATGAAACAGGACATATTATAGCTGACAGAGATTCTCTGTTACAGTCTGGGGTCTAATAACACCACTAGATGAAACAGGACATATTATAGCTGACAGAGATTCTCTGTTACAGTCTGGGGTCTAATAACACCACTAGAGGAAACAGGACATATAGCTGACAGAGGTTTCACCGAGGACAAAACGAACACACAGCAGACCATGTGACTTATGGGAGCCAGCTGTGTTGGAGGTGTTTCACCAATCAATGAATACAGAAATGTGCTCGGCCAATCAATCAACAGCGTGTCTGTTCCGCCAAATAGTTGATTGGTAGAGATGGTAGAGTGCAAGTCATTACTCAAGCCTTCAGTCACGGGTTGCCAGGGTTACCCGGGTTGCCAGGGTTACCCACACGGATCAGTGTTAACCCCCCCCCACTACTGCAACCTACTGTAAATCACACCCATTACTAATCTTGTGTGGTCTATAATGACACAACGCAAGGCCCTGTGCTGCTATGCAAAGTTTAAAGGGTTTTCCAGCATGGTGAACTAGCTGTCTGTAGTCCTAGTACCTGTCTCACCCCAGTAGAGGACTGTGGGAGGGTAAACTAGCTGTCTGTAGTCCTAGTACCTGTCTCACCCCAGTAGAGGACTGTGGGAGGGTAAACTAGCTGTCTGTAGTCCTAGTACCTGTCTCACCCCAGTAGAGGAATGTGGGAGGGTAAACTAACTGTCTGTAGTCCTAGTACCTGTCTCACCCCAGTGAAGGACTGTGGGAGGGTAAACTAGCTGTCTGTAGTCCTAGTACCTGTCTCACCCCAGTAGAGGACTGTGGGAGGGTAAACTAGCTGTCTGTAGTCCTAGTACCTGTCTCACCCCAGTGAAGGACTGTGGGAGGGTAAACTAGCTGTCTGTCTGTAGTCCTAGAGGAATGTGGGAGGGTAAACTAACTGTACCTGTCTCACCCCAGTAGAGGAATGTGGGAGGGTAAACTAACTGTCTGTAGTCCTAGTACCTGTCTCACCCCAGTGAAGGACTGTGGGAGGGTAAACTAGCTGTCTGTAGTCCTAGTACCTGTCTCACCCCAGTGAAGGACTGTGGGAGGGTAAACTAGCTGTCTGTAGTCCTAGTACCTGTCTCACCCCAGTGAGAGGACTGTGGGAGGTAAACTAGCTGTCTGTAGTCCTAGTACCTGTCTCACCCCAGTGAGAGGACTGTGGGAGGGTAAACTAGCTGTCTGTAGTCCTAGTACCTGTCTCACCCCAGTAGAGGACTGTGGAAAACTAGCTGTCTGTAGTCCTAGTACCTGTCTCACCCCAGTGAAGGACTGTGAGTAAACTATCTGTCTGTAGTCCTAGTACCTGTCTCACCCCAGTGAAGGACTGTGGGAGGGTAAACTAGCTGTCTGTAGTCCTAGTACCTGTCTCACCCCAGTAGAGGACTGTGGGATGGTAAACTAGCTGTCTGTAGTCCTAGTACCTGTCTCACCCCAGTGAGGACTGTGGGAGGGTAAACTAGCTGTCTGTAGTCCTAGTACCTGTCTCACCCCAGTGAAGGACTGTGGGAAAACTAGCTGTCTGTAGTCCTAGTACCTGTCTCACCCCAGTGAAGGACTGTGGGAGGGTAAACTAGCTGTCTGTAGTCCTTACCTGTCTCACCCCAGTGAAGGACTGTGGGAGGGTAATGTCTGTAGGGTAAACTAGCTGTCTGTAGTTCTAGTACCTGTCTCACCCCAGTAGAGGACTGTGGAATGGTAAACTAGCTGTCTGTAGTCCTTCTGTAGTCCTAGTACCTGTCTCACCCCAGTGAAGGACTGTGGGAGGGTAAACTAGCTGTCTGTAGTCCTAGTACCTGTCTCACCCCAGTAAGGTACTGTAATGTAAACTGTAATGTAATCCTAGTACCTGTCTCAAGTGAAGGACTGTAGGGTAAACTAGCTGTCTGTAGTCCTAGTACCTGTCTCACCCCAGTGCTGGAATGATGCAGAGATCACAGGAAGCAGCATATTCATTTTAAATGGTACTTTATCTATACATGGGGTTTTGGTCAAAAGTAGTGGGGCATTTCCATGGTTACAGAATTAGGCTTTGACTGTACTGTAATGTACTGTAATGTACTGTAATGTAATGTATTGTACTGTACTGTAATGTAAGGTAATGTAATGTAATGTACTGTAATGTATATGTAATGTACTGTAATGTACTGCAATGTACTGTAATGTAATGTAATGTACTGTAATGTACTGTAATGTACTGTAATGTACTGTAATGTAATGTACTGTAATGTACTGTAATGTACTGTACTGTAATGTAATGTAATGCAATGTAATGTAATGTAATGTAATGTACTGTAATGTAATGTAATGTAATGTAATGTAATGTACTGTAATGTACTGTACTGTAATGTAATGTACTGCAATGTAATGTAATGTACTGTAATGTACTGCAATGTAATGTAATGTACTGTAATGTATATGTAATGTACTGTAATGTACTGCCAAACTGTCACGTCCTGACCTGAAATATCTCTGTTTCTTTATGTTTTGGTTAGGTCAGGGTGTGACTAGGGTGGGTATGCTAGTTTTGTATTGTCTAGGGTTTTTGTATGTCTAGGGGTTTTGTAGGTCTAGGGGTTTTGTATGTCTAGGGGTTTTGTAGGTCTGGGGTTTTTGTATGTCTAGGGGTTTTGTAGGTCTAGGGGTTTTGTATGTCTAGGGGTTTTGTATGTCTAGGGGTTTTGTAGGTCTAGGGGTTTTGTAGGTCTAGGGGTATTTGTATATCTATGTTGGCCTGATATGGTTCCCAATGAAAGACAAGGGAGGACAGTATGTTACGGTTTTCTTCCAGTGAAAGAGAGGAGGACCAAAATGCAGCGTGGTAATCTTTAATACAGATAATGACGATACAATACAAAACAATAAACGGACCGTGAAAAACCGAAATAGCATTATCTGGTGCAAACAAACACAGAGACAGGAACAATCACCCACGGAACACTCAGAGAATATGGCTGCCTAAATATAGTTCCCAATCAGAGACAACGATAAACACCTGCCTCTGATTGAGAACCACTCCAGGCAACCATAGACTTTTCTAGAAAACCCCACTATACCACAATCCCAATACCTACAAAAACCCCAAGACAAAACACACCACATAAATAAACCCATGTCACACCCTGGCCTGACCAAAATAATAAAGAAAACACAAAATACTAAGACCAGGGCGTGACACACACACACATAACAGTATGTTAGTAGAAGGGAGGACAGTAGTACTGAACATAACAGTATACCAGTAGAAGGGAGGACAGTAGTACTGAACATAACAGTATGTTAGTAGAAGGGAGGACAGTAGTACTGAACATAACAGTATACCAGTAGAAGGGAGGACAGTAGTACTGAACATAACAGTATACCAGTAGAAGGGAGGACAGTAGTACTGAACATAACAGTATGTTAGTAGAAGGGAGGACAGTAGTACTGAACATAACAGTATACCAGTAGAAGGGAGGACAGTAGTACTGAACATAACAGTATACCAGTAGAAGGGAGGACAGTAGTACTGAACATAACAGTATACCAGTAGAAGGGAGGACAGTAGTACTGAACATAACAGTATACCAGTAGAAGGGAGGACAGTAGTACTGAACATAACAGTATGTTAGTAGAAGGGAGGACAGTAGTACTGAACATAACAGTATACCAGTAGAAGGGAGGACAGTAGTACTGAACATAACAGTATACCAGTAGAAGGGAGGACAGTAGTACTGAACATAACAGTATACCAGTAGAAGGGAGGACAGTAACTGAACATAACAGTATACCAGTAGAAGGGAGGACAGTAGTACTGAACATAACAGTATACCAGTAGAAGGGAGGACAGTAGTACTGAACATAACAGTATACCAGTAGAAGGGAGGACAGTAGTACTGAACATAACAGTATACCAGTAGAAGGGAGGACAGTAGTACTGAACATAACAGTATACCAGTAGAAGGGAGGACAGTAGTACTGAACATAAAGTATACCAGTAGAAGGGAGGACAGTAGTACTGAACATAACAGTATACCAGTAGAAGGGAGGACAGTAGTACTGAACATAACAGTATGTTAGTAGAAGGGAGGACAGTAGTACTGAACATAACAGTATGTTAGTAGAAGGGAGGACAGTAGTACTGAACATAAGTAGAAGGGAGGACAGTATACCAGTAGAAGGGAGGACAGTAGTACTGAACATAACAGTATACCAGTAGAAGGGAGGACAGTAGTACTGAACATAACAGTATACCAGTAGAAGGGAGGACAGTAGTACTGAACATAACAGTATACCAGTAGAAGGGAGGACAGTAGTACTGAACATAACAGTATACCAGTAGAAGGGAGGACAGTAGTACTGAACATAACAGTATACCAGTAGAAGGGAGGACAGTAGTACTGAACATAACAGTATACCAGTAGAAGGGAGGACAGTAGTACTGAACATAACAGTATACCAGTAGAAGGGAGGACAGTAGTACTGAACATAACAGTATACCAGTAGAAGGGAGGACAGTAGTACTGAACATAACAGTATACCAGTAGAAGGGAGGACAGTAGTACTGAACATAACAGTATACCAGTAGAAGGGAGGACAGTAGTACTGAACATAACAGTATACCAGTAGAAGGGAGGACAGTAGTACTGAACATAACAGTATACCAGTAGAAGGGAGGACAGTAGTACTGAACATAACTGAGTATACCAGTAGAAGGGAGGACAGTAGTACTGAACATAACAGTATACCAGTAGAAGGGAAGGACAGTAGTACTGAACATAACAGTATACCAGTAGAAGGGAGGACAGTAGTACTGAACATAACAGTATACCAGTAGAAGGGGAGGACTGAACATAACAGTAGTAGAAGGGAGGACAGTAGTACTGAACATAACAGTATACCAGTAGAAGGGAGGACAGTAGTACTGAACATAACAGTATACCAGTAGAAGGGAGGACAGTAGTACTGAACATAACAGTATACCAGTAGAAGGGAGGACAGTAGTACTGAACATAACAGTATACCAGTAGAAGGGAGGACAGTAGTACTGAACATAACAGTATACCAGTAGAAGGGAGGACAGTAGTACTGAACATAACAGTATACCAGTAGAAGGGAGGACAGTAGTACTGAACATAACAGTATACCAGTAGAAGGGAGGACAGTAGTACTGAACATAACAGTATACCAGTAGAAGGGAGGACAGTAGTACTGAACATAACAGTATACCAGTAGAAGGGAGGACAGTAGTACTGAACATAACAGTATACCAGTAGAAGGGAGGACAGTAGTACTGAACATAACAGTATACCAGTAGAAGGGAGGACAGTAGTACTGAACATAACAGTATACCAGTAGAAGGGAGGACAGTAGTACTGAACATAACAGTATACCAGTAGAAGGGAGGACAGTAGTACTGAACATAACAGTATACCAGTAGAAGGGAGGACAGTAGTACTGAACATAACAGTATACCAGTAGAAGGGAGGACAGTAGTACTGAACATAACAGTATACCAGTAGAAGGGAGGACAGTAGTACTGAACATAACAGTATACCAGTAGAAGGGGGAGGACAGTAGTACTGAACATAACAGTATACCAGTAGAAGGGAGGACAGTAGTACTGAACATAACAGTATACCAGTAGAAGGGAGGACAGTAGTACTGAACATAACAGTATACCAGTAGAAGGGAGGACAGTAGTACTGAACATAACAGTATACCAGTAGAAGGGAGGAC
>NW_025750569.1:0-18684 GCF_021184085.1 Oncorhynchus gorbuscha | reverse complement strand
GGTATATATATGTTTTGTAATGTTCACAGCATTTCCTCAACTGCAGAGGGTATATATATGTTTTGTAATGTTCACAGCATTTCCTCAACTGCAGAGGGTATATATATGTTTTGTAATGTTCATCAGCATTTCCTCTTACTGTGTGTATATATATATATATACATGTCCTTTACTGGTCAGGTGTGTCATTAATGCCTAATGATACTTGTTCAGTACAAAAACGTTATTGAAAGTTGCACATAGAAATACCACTAAATAGAGCCAACGTGATTCCTTACTGTATACGTCAGAGGTGAGCGTTTGTTCTAAATAGCATATTTCTATCTGAACGTACCCCGACGGTACATTTAATTTGTAATATAAACGAACTTCCAGTAGTGTGTTTATATGTTGTATGGGTGGAAACTAAACCATATCCCTGGCATGGTGTACAGTGGCCCCAGTAGGAAAACTAAACCATATCCCTGGCATGGTGTACTCGTGGCCCCAGTAGGAAACTAAACCATATCCCTGGCATGGTGTACCGTGCCCCAGTAGGAAACCAAACCATATCCCTGGCATGGTGTACCGTGGCCCCAGTAGGAAACTAAACCATATCCCTGGCACATGGTGTACAGGCCCCAGTAGGAAACTAAACCATATCCCTGGCATGGTGTACAGTGGCCCCAGTAGGAAACTAAACCATATCCCTGGCATGGTGTACAGTGGCCCCAGTAGGAAACTAAACCATATCCCTGGCATGGTGTACCGTGGCCCCAGTAGGAAACTAAACCATATCCCTGGCATAGTGTACAGTGGCCCCAGTAGAAACTAAACCATATCCCTGGCATGGTGTACAGTGGCCCCAGTAGGAAACTAAACCATATCCCTCTGGCATGGTGTACATGGCCCCAGTAGGAAACCAAACCATATCCCCAAGGCTGGTGTAGTGGCCCCAGTAGGAAACTAAACCATATCCCTGGCATGGTGTAGTGGCCCCAGTAGGAGACTAAGCCATATCCCTGGCATGGTGTACAGTGGCCCCAGTAGGAAAACTAAACCATATCCCTGGCATGGTGTACAGTGGCCCCAGTAGAAACCAAACCATAATCCCTGGCATGGTGTACAGTGGCCCCAGTAGGAAACTAAACCATATCCCTGGCATGGTGTACAGTGGCCCCAGTAGGAAACTAAACCATATCCCTGGCATGGTGTACAGTGGCCCCAGTAGGAAACTAAACCACATCCCTGGCATGGTGTACCGTGGCCCCAGTAGGAAACTAAACCATATCCCTGGCATGGTGTACAGTGGCCCCAGTAGGAAACTAAACCATATCCCTGGCATGGTGTACAGTGGCCCAGTAGGAAACCAAACCATATCCCTGGCATGGTGTACACAGTGGCCCCAGTAGGAAACTAAACCATATCCCCGCATGGTACAGTGGCCCCAGTAGGAAACTAAACCATATCCCTGGGCATGGTGTACAGTGGCCCCAGTAGGAAACTAAACCATATCCCCTGGCATGGTGTACCTGTGGCCCCAGTAGGAAACTAAAACCATATCCCTGGCATGGTGTACAGTGGCCCCAGTAGGAAACTAAACCATATCCCTGGCATGGTGTACAGTGGCCCCAGTAGGAAACTAAACCATATCCCTGGCATGGGTGTGCCAGTGGCCCCAGTAGGAAACTAAACCATATCCCTGGCATGGTGTACAGTGGCCCCAGTAGGAAACTAAACCATATCCCTGGCATGGTGTACAGTGGCCCCAGTAGGAAACTAAAACCATATCCCTGGCATGGTGTACCGTGGCCCCAGTAGGAAACTAAACCATATCCCTGGCATGGTGTACAGTGGCCCCAGTAGGAAACTAAACCATACCCTGGCATGGTGCCACGTACTACCAACTGACCCAGTTATTTCCAGTCCATCAGTCCCAAGACAATAGTTTATATTCAAACTGTCAGCCTGTGTGCAATAAAACAATCTGCCCTTCTTTTGTCTCTGTGTGGTGTTCTACACATTATAAATCACTTCCTACCTCACCAGTTGAAATGCCATCCAATGTCCCCTGGTGGTAAGCTGTGGAACTACAGTTATCACCAGCATGTGGACATTAACTACGACATAGTACCTACCTTCTGCTGTGTGTTCTTGATGGGAATGGAACCTAGAACTCTGATTAAATGGTTCTGGAGCTACTAAACTTCTGTACTCCGTCTACACACATGTTCCTGATGGGGATGGAACCTAGAACTCTGATTAAATGGTTCTGGAGCTACTAAACTTCTGTACTCCGTCTACACACATGTTCCTGATGGGGATGGAACCTAGAACTCTGATTAAATGGTTCTGGAGCTACTAAACTTCTGTACTCCGTCTACACACATGTTCCTGATGGGGATGGAACCTAGAACTCTGATTAAATGGTTCTGGAGCTACTAAACTTCTGTACTCCGTCTACACGGCTGAGCCAACAACAGCATTTACCACAAATGCAGAAACATCACCTTTGGAAAAGCATAATTTAATTTAAACAAAAGACAAAACAGAAAGTCGTTTAATTCAAATGTTTTTTTTATATTTCAGTAAAATCTACTTGAATACACTTTGAAACAAGAGTACAACAAAATAGAATATACTTCAAATGTTGAATATACAAACTAGTTCAGTTCCGAACAGCTTTCTGCCACTTCATACGACTAAGGAAAGCAGAAACTGCTGAAGGAAAGGGAGGGGGCGGAGCCAAGATGGCTGACGAGCAGTTACCCTAGAGACCGTTACCGTGGGGATGTAGACGCAGGCCTATGGTCAAGGCCTACTAGGAACTAACTCAGGGGTTGGAGTCAATTCCATTTCTATTGCTAAATGATGCTAATTTTTTTTTTTTTTTTTTTTTATCATTGAAGAGAATTGGAATTTCAGTCTACTTCCTGAATTGTAATGGTTTTGACCCCAAACCCTGTAACCGACCCACTGACCTGGGCTTCAGACTATAAGAGAACAAGGTTGTTGTCGTATTGTTCTATAACACTGTGCTTGGTACAAGGTATCCAAAATGGTCAAGAAACCCGTAACACACAAAACAAAAAAGCTAAATGACCTTATAAACAATGAATGACGAATAAGAACAGATCATTCTAAGGCTGTTTGTCGTGAATTCAATTCCCTAAACTGTATAATAGTTATATACACAAGTCCCCTTGGCTTTATATTTTCCCCTTGTAAGAGCTGATCCTAGAACAGCCCGCAGTCTTTACGTGTGGTTGGTTAACGCACCGGGAATCTGCACAGTGATTCGGCAAATCAAATGCTGGTCGTACACAGATACATTTCTATACAAACCCCCTCCTCCATCTCTCTCCTTTTCCAGTTCATTTTTTTTTGGTTTTTAATAATTAGCCTTTTTTGTTTAGTGTTCTCGTTTTGTCTTTTTTAAAGTTTGCATTTGTCCGTTGTAGCTTAGTCAGCTAGTGTCGTCTGCCAGAAACAGAACCTGTAGTGATATAAACTTGACTTGGTCCCTTTTTCTGAAGGAGATTCTTCCCTTCTGAGAAGTCATTGCTGGGCTCCTGTGTTGGCTGGGTAACCGACAGTATTGTACAGCTCAGATGACACCCTATTTCCTACAGAAGTAGTGTACTGTATAGGGAATAGGGGGCCATTTGGGATGCGATGGGGTCTCCATAGAGATGAGGCTGTGGTAGGAAGGTAGACCCCCCCAGGGTAAATCAGAGCTGGTTGTGGGTCTTTATAGTCTCTCAAACTGTCATGTAGAAAAAGAGGAACAAACTATGTGGGCAAAACTGTACAAACAATGTTGTGTGTGTGTGTGTGTGTGTGTGTGTGTGTGTGTGTGTGTGTGTGTGTGTGTGTGTGTGTGTGTGTGTGTGTCCGTACTTGTGGCCTCAGCACTCCGGATCTTCTGACTTGATCTCAGGACCTCCTCTGATTTAGACGACTACCGTGATGATCTCCTGTGCTTCCGGTAACGTGGTCTGGACGGGGGAGGGCCTGTACCGTTCTAACGGTCAGCGTCTTGGCCTGCTGCTGCTGTTCTCTCGAGTCGCCGTGCCAGATCTCTTGATGATGCCGCTGATATGGGATGCCGCCACCGGAGCGCTCTGATTAGCTGTTGTCGTCGGCCACGGTGACCACTGCCGTCCCGGTCCCGCCACCTTGCGTCGTCGTGACGATATGATGTGTCTGTTGTTGTTGATGATGATGCAGCGTTGTGGGAACCCAGCCTCATCACCTTGGTCACAGGGATACAATTTGTAATTCCATAAATGAAGACTCATGTTTGAACTGTAACAAAAATAAATACAAATTAATAAACAAAAAACACATTAAGTCTGTGCCCAAATGCAATACTTTTATACTTGCATGTCAGTATCTTGTGATGTTTTAAAGAATGTGTTTTCAGATTTTTAGCTTAAAATGGCCAATAAAAAACTATTTTTAAAAACAGACACCTGTGTCCCTGCAGCCATGGTAACATGAGGTGCCAGGGCTCGTACCCCCCAGGAGTTTGTCCCGCCCAGGAGAGAGATGCTGCCCGTCGGGGAGCCCCCCAGGCCAGGCTTGTTCTGCTGCTGGTACTGGGCCAGCTGGTGGGCCGGGATGGTGATGATCTTAGCCAGTTGGACCGTGATCTTGTCTCCGTTCTCCGCTGTGGCTGGAACCATAGTGGGGATGGTCTGGATCACAACCTGCAGAGGAGAGAGATGGTTAGGAACAGGTCTACACATTCTATATCTATACAGAGTGGGGGGTCTGGATCACAACCTGCAGAGGAGAGAGATGGTTAGGAACAGGTCTACACATTCTAGATCTATACAGAGTGGGGATGGTCTGGATCACAACCTGCAGAGGAGAGAGATGGTTAGGAACAGGTCTACACATTCTATATCTATACAGAGTGGGGGGTCTGGATCACAACCTGCAGAGGAGAGAGATGGTTAGGAACAGGTCTACACATTCTATATCTATACAGAGTGGGGATGGTCTGGATCACAACCTGCAGAGGAGAGAGATGGTTAGGAACAGGTCTACACATTCTATATCTATACAGAGTGGGGATGGTCTGGATCACAACCTGCAGAGGAGAGAGATGGTTAGGAACAGGTCTACACATTCTATATCTATACAGAGTGAGGGGTCTGGATCACAACCTGCAGAGGAGAGAGATGGTTAGGAACAGGTCTACACATTCTATATCTATACAGAGTGAGGGGTCTGGATCACAACCTGCAGAGGAGAGAGATGGTTAGGAACAGGTCTACACATTCTATATCTATACAGAGTGAGGGGTCTGGATCACAACCTGCAGATGAGAGAGATGGTTAGGAACAGGTCTACACATTCTATATCTATACAGAGTGGGGGGTCTGGATCACAACCTGCAGAGGAGAGAGATGGTTAGGAACAGGTCTACACATTCTATATCTATACAGAGTGGGGGTCTGGATCACAACCTGCAGAGGAGAGAGATGGTTAGGAACAGGTCTACACATTCTAGATCTATACAGAGTGGGGGGTCTGGATTACAACATGCAGAGGAGAGAGATGGTTAGGAACAGGTCTACACATTCTAGATCTATACAGAGTGGGGGGTCTGATTACAACATGCAGAGGAGAGAGATGGTTAGGAACAGGTCTACACATTCTAGATCTATACAGAGTGGGGGTGGTCTGACTCACAACCTGGAGAGAAGAGATGTGGTTAGGAACAGGTCTACACATTTTAGAGCTATACAGAGTGTGTGTGTGGGGGGGTGTCTGGATCACAACCTGGAGAGAAGAGATGGTTTGTGTCCCTCAGCCGTCAAACTGTCCAGCCTGTCTGCACTACAGAGTAGCTAGCTGACACACCAACTAGCGTGGTTACCCACCTTCGGTTGGGAGTTTGCGTTGCCCGTTGCCGTGCCGATGGGAGAGGCGTTGGCCAATTGGTACGTCGCTTGGCCTCCCGACGTCCCTGGCGCCTGTTGCACGGCAACCGTTGAGATCTTCTGGCCCAGTGACGTTGTCATGACTACAGGCACTTGCATGGCAACCCTTACAGTCCTGGAGACGGAAACGATAACAAAATGGAGTCCGTGACAACATTTTGTATATACAAATTTACTAGATATCGATAGATAAACTCTTTTACATTCAGCATAAAACCTCCAAAGTGAATTGTGTGTTTCAGGGTCAGTATTAGGGTGAGTCTCTAACCTGGGTCCTGAGGCAGTGGCGATGATGTGTGTTTCAGGGTCAGTATTAGGGTGTGTCTCTAACCTGGGCCCTGAGGCAGTGGGGATGATGTGTGTTTCAGGGTCAGTATTAGGGTGTGTCTCTAACCTGGGTCCTGAGGCAGTGGGGATGATGTATGTTTCAGGGTCAGTATTAGGGTGTGTCTCTAACCTGGGTCCTGAGGCAGTGGGGATGATGGCCGTGTGAGAATGCTGCGTCTGGGTTCCGTCTGGCGCCGTGGAAATGGTCACTATCCTCGGAACCCCCACCGCCGCCCCGCCCCTGTCACCACTGCCTTGTTGCCCTTAGCAACCGGAGGATGGACCACGGTTCTAGTCCCACCCCTCAGGATGGTGGGCGTCGTGGCGAGCTCGGCCACATTCAGTATCGTCTCCGACGAGGGCAGGACTCTCTCGTGGTAAGACTTCTCTGAGCCAATAAGATCACCCGATCTCGAGTCGGCCTTGTCGTCCTCGATGACAACGATGTTCTTGGGCATCTCCTTGAACTGGTAGACCAGCCGCTGACCTTCGACCTTGGCCAGTATACCACGTTGGTAGTAGTACCTGGTAGAGAGGGAGGAGAAGGAGGGAGAGAGGAGGGTGAGGGAGGGTGAGGGAGGGAGAGGAAGGGAGGGAGAGAGGGGATAGGGAGAGGAGGGGAGAGAGAGAGAGAGGGGATAGGGAGAGAGGAGGGTGAGAGAAGGAGGGAGAGAGGAGGAGGGAGAGAGGAGGAGGGAGAGAGGAGGAGGGAGAGAGGAGGAGGGAGAGAGAAGGAGGGAGAGAGGAGGAGGGAGAGAGGAGGAGGGAGAGAGGAGGAGGGAGAGAGGAGGAGGGAGAGAGGAGGAGGAGGGAGAGAGAGAGGAGGGAGAGAGAAGGAGGGAGAGAGGAGGAGGGAGAGAGAAGGAGGGAGAGAGAAGGAGGGAGAGAGGGAGGGAGAGAAGGAGGGAGAGAGAAGGAGGGAGAGAGAAGGAGGGAGAGAGGGAGGGAGAGAGAAGGAGGGAGAGAGAAGGAGGGAGAGAGAGAAGGAGGGAGAGAGAAGGAGGGAGAGAGAAGGAGGGAGAGAGAAGGAGGGAGAGAGAAGGAGGGAGAGAGAAGGAGGGAGAGAGAAGGAGGGAGAGAGAAGGAGGGAGAGAGAAGGAGGGAGAGAGAAGGAGGGAGAGAGGAGGAGGGAGAGAGGAGGAGGGAGAGAGGAGGAGGGAGAGAGGAGGAGGGAGAGAGAAGGAGGGAGAGAGGAGGAGGGAGAGAGGAGGAGGGAGAGAGAAGGAGGGAGAGAGAAGGAGGGAGAGAGGGAGGGAGAGAAGGAGGGAGAGAGAGGGAGGAGAGAGAGGGAGGGAGAGAGGGAGGGAGAGAGAGGAGGGAGAGAGGGAGGGAGAGAGGGAGAGAGAGAAGGAGGGAGAGAGAAGGAGGGAGAGAGAAGGAGGGAGAGAGAAGGAGGGAGAGAGAAGGAGGGAGAGAGAAGGAGGGAGAGAGAAGGAGGGAGAGAGAGAAGGAGGGAGAGAGAAGGAGGGAGAGAGAAGGAGGAGAGAGAGGGAGGGAGAGAGGGAGGGAGAGAGGGAGGGAGAGAGGGAGGGAGAGAGGAGGAGGGAGAGAGGGAGGAAATAGTGGAGGGAGGGGATAGGGAGAGAGGGGTGGGGAGACGGAGGGAGGGGATAGGGAGAGAGGGGTGGGGAGACGGAGGGAGGGGATAGGGAGAGAGGAGGGGGAGAGAGAGAGGGAAGACAGAGGGAGGGAAATAGAGGAGGGAGGGGATAGGGAGAGAGGAGAGGGAGAGAGAGAGGGAGGGGATCATGTTCCTCCAAACCAACAACCTACACATTAACTCATGTTCCTCAGAGGAACTCATCCAAACCAACAAGCTACACACCTAACTCAGCTTAAAGCCTCTTCCACAGTCAATGCCATTTCAAGTGCTAGACGGTTGTAGGGTAAACCCTCACCTCAGAGCGCGTCCCATGGTCTCATAGTTCATGTCAGGTTTGTTCTTGTGTTTGCCCCAGAGCTTGGACACGGCCTTGGAGTCCACCAGCTTGAAGATGCCCTTCTCCCTCTGAGTCCACTTGATGTACCTGGGACACGTGTTCTTGTCCTGAAGCAAGTCCAACAGGAACTCCCACAGGTACGTGGTGCTGCCTGGGGGACCAGAGACAGGCGGGTCGGTCGGTCGGACAGAGAGACAGGCGGGTCGGTCGGTCGGACAGAGAGACAGGCGGGTCGGTCGGTCGGACAGAGAGACAGGCGGGTCGGTCGGACAGAGAGACAGGCGGGTCGGTCGGACAGAGAGACAGGCGGGTCGGTCGGACAGAGAGACAGGCGGGTCGGTCGGACAGAGAGACAGGCGGGTCGGTCGGACAGAGAGACAGGCGGGTCGGTCGGACAGAGAGACAGGCGGGTCGGTCGGACAGAGAGACAGGCGGGTCGGTCGGACAGAGAGACAGGCGGGTCGGTCGGACAGAGAGACAGGCGGGTCGGTCGGACAGAGAGACAGGCGGGTCGGGCGGACAGAGAGACAGGCGGGTCGGTCGGACAGAGGGACAGGCGGGTCGGTCGGACAGAGGGACAGGCGGGTCGGTCGACAGAGGGACAGGCGGGTCGGTCGGACAGAGGGACAGGCGGGTCGGTCGGACAGAGAGACAGGCGGGTCGGTCGACAGAGAGACAGGCGGGTCGGCCGACAGAGAGACAGGCGGGTCGGCCGACAGAGAGACAGGCGGGTCGGCCGACAGAGAGACAGGCGGGTCGGCCGACAGAGAGACAGGCGGGTCGGCCGACAGAGAGACAGGCGGGTCGGCCGACAGAGAGACAGGCGGGTCGGCCGACAGAGAGACAGGCGGGTCGGTCGGACAGAGAGACAGGCGGGTCGGTCGGACAGAGACAGGCGGGTCGGTCGGACAGAGACAGGCGGGTCGGTCGGACAGAGAGACAGGCGGGTCGGTCGGACAGAGACCACACTTATCCCTTCCTCTACGTTTAGAGCCTTAAACAACAGGTTAGACTTCACAAAGAATATGGTTGATGAACACTTGGTTGTGGGAAAACTAAGTCCAAGCCCCTAATCAACACATGAAGTCCTAGGGGTTTATGGATGTGTCCTTTCTGTATATTTGGTGTCCCACCTTTCCCTTCTCTGGGTTTTCTCTTGATGCTGAGGTCCGGCGATCCGTTGGACACAGCAGGCAGGTGGGTCTTTGGCTTCCTCCCCGCTACACAGACAAACAGACCAATAAAGTTATTCAAAATCAATCAAATCAAGACATGAGCATTTCACATTGCGTGCAATCTCCCAATATGCCAATAGACGGCGCTCTTTCTGTCTGCAAGATACAGCCAGTCCTATTGAACATCAACATCCTGTCTGCAAGATACAGCCAGTCCTATTGAACATCAACATCCTGTCTACAAGATACAGCCAGTCCTATTGAACATCAACATCCTGTCTGCAAGATACAGCCAGTCCTATTTAACATCAACATCTTGTCTGCAAGATACAGCCAGTCCTATTTAACATCAACATCCTGTCTACAAGATACAGCCAGTCCTATTTAACATCAACATCCTGTCTACAAGATACAGCCAGTCCTATTTAACATCAACATCCTGTCTACAAGATACAGCCAGTCCTATTGAACATCAACATCCTGTCTACAAGATACAACCAGTCCTATTTAACATCAACATCCTGTCTACAAGATACAGCCAGTCCTATTTAACATCAACATCCTGTCTACAAGATACAGCCAGTCCTATTTAACATCAACATCCTGTCTACAAGATACAACCAGTCTGACAATTCAGTCCTATTAACCATCATCATCTTTATAGTACCTTTATCATTAAAACCATTTAGGCTCTTTAGCATTACTTTGATGTCTTAATCAACAGCCAGTATCTCCAATCAACAGCCAGTATCTCCAATCAACAGCCAGTATCTCCAATCAACAGCCAGTATCTCCAATCAACAGCCAGTATCTCCAATCAACAGCCAGCATCTCCAATCAACAGCCAGCATCTCCAATCAACAGCCAGCATCTCCAATCAACAGCCAGCATCTCCAATCAACAGCCAGCATCTCCAATCAACAGCCAGCATCTCCAATCAACAGCCAGCATCTCCAATCAACAGCCAGCATCTCCAATCAACAGCCAGCATCTCCAATCAACAGCCAGCATCTCCAATCAACAGCCAGCATCTCCAATCAACAGCCAGCATCTCCAATCAACAGCCAGTATCTCCAATCAACAGCCAGTATCTCCAATCAACAGCCAGTATCTCCAATCAACAGACAGTATCTCCAATCAACAGACAGTATCTCCAATCAACAGACAGTATCTCCAATCAACAGACAGTATCTTTGGGTAGTATTATGGAAAGTTTCTTGATTTCTCAGTGGATAGCCAGTATTCTAGGGTGACCTCCGTGTCCTCATCCCTAACAGGTCGGTGGTCAGGCTCTGGTTCCTCTAGGAGGGTGACCTCCGTGTCCTCATCCCTAACAGGTCGGTGGTCAGGCTCTGGTTCCTCTAGGAGGGTGACCTCCGTGTCCTCATCCCTAACAGGTCGGTGGTCAGGCTCTGGTTCCTCTAGGAGGGTGACCTCCGTGTCCTCATTACTAACCTTTCTTCTTCCTGACAGGTCGGTGGTCAGGCTCTGGTTCCTCTAGGAGGGTGACCTCCGTGTCCTCATCCCTAACAGGTCGGTGGTCAGGCTCTGGTTCCTCTAGGAGGGTGACCTCCGTGTCCTCATCCCTAACAGGTCGGTGGTCAGGCTCTGGTTCCTCTAGGAGGGTGACCTCCGTGTCCTCATCACTAACCTTTCTTCTTCTTGACAGGATGTTGGTCAGGCTCTGACTCGTCTGGTTCCTCTATGAGGGTGACCTCCATGTCCTCGTCCATACAGTCTTCCGTAGACACCTCCACCACAGTCTCGGTCATCACGTCTGGACGCATCGCCGCGTGGATGAAGTCTGGGGTGGTCCCACACCCTGCCGGGATGAACACATCTAGTGGGACAAGAGGGAAAACGTTGAGAGAGAAACAGTGTGTGTTCTGGTGGATGTAACGTTGTGTGAACACCAACATTCGTATGACATCATCGGAGATCTACGACATCAATGATGTCTCTCTGTTCTAGTCTCTCGGCTGCTTATGGATGGAATATGTCATGGTGAATACCTGCTTATGGGTGGAATATGTCATGGTGAATACCTGCTTATGGATGGAATATGTCATGGTGAATACCTGGGCTGCTGCTTATGGATGGAATATGTCATGGTGAATACCTGGTTATGGGTGGAATATGTCATGGTGAATACCTGGGCTGCTGTTTATGGATGGAATGTGTCATGGTGAATACCTGGGCTGCTGTTTATGGATGGAATATGTCATGGTGAATACCTGGTTATGGATGGAATATGTCATGGTGAATACCTGGTTATGGGTGGAATATGTCATGGTGAATACCTGCTTATGGATGGAATATGTCATGGTGAATACCTGGGCTGCTGTTTATGGATGGAATATGTCATGGTGAATACCTGGGCTGCTGCTTATGGATGGAATATGTCATGGTGAATACCTGGTTATAGATGGAATATGTCATGGTGAATACCTGGGCTGCTGCTTATGGATGGAATATGTCATGGTGAATACCTGCTTATGGATGGAATATTTCATGGTGAATACCTGCTTATGGATGGAATATGTCATGGTGAATACCTGCTTATAGATGGAATATGTCATGGTGAATACCTGGGCTGCTGCTTATGGATGGAATATGTCATGGTGAATACCTGCTTATAGATGGAATATGTCATGGTGAATACCTGCTTATAGATGGAATATGTCATGGTGAATACCTGCTTATAGATGGAATATGTCATGGTGAATACCTGCTTATGGATGGAATATGTCATGGTGAATACCTGCTTATGGATGGAATATGTCATGGTGAATACCTGGGCTGCTGCTTATGGGTGGAATATGTCATGGTGAATACCTGCTTATGGATGGAATATGTCATGGTGAATACCTGGGCTGCTGCTTATGGATGGAATATGTCATGGTGAATACCTGGGCTGCTGCTTATGGATGGAATATGTCATGGTGAATACCTGGGCTGCTGCTTATGGATGGAATATGTCATGGTGAATACCTGCTTATGGATGGAATGTGTCATGGTGAATACCTGGGCTGCTGTTTATGGATGGAATATGTCATGGTGAATACCTGGGCTGCTGTTTATGGATGGAATATGTCATGGTGAATACCTGGGCTGCTGTTTATGGATGGAATATGTCATGGTGAATGCCTGGTTATAGATGGAATATGTCATGGTGAATACCTGGTTATGGGTGGAATATGTCATGGTGAATACCTGGGCTGCTGTTTATGGATGGAATGTGTCATGGTGAATACCTGGGCTGCTGTTTATGGATGGAATATGTCATGGTGAATACCTGCTTATGGATGGAATATGTCATGGTGAATACCTGGGCTGCTGCTTATGGATGGAATATGTCATGGTGAATACCTGGTTATAGATGGAATATGTCATGGTGAATACCTGCTTATGGATGGAATATGTCATGGTGAATACCTGCTTATGGATGGAATATGTCATGGTGAATACCTGGGCTGCTGCTTATGGATGGAATATGTCATGGTGAATACCTGCTTATAGATGGAATATGTCATGGTGAATACCTGGGCTGCTGCTTATGGATGGAATATGTCATGGTGAATACCTGGGCTGCTGCTTATGGATGGAATATGTCATGGTGAATACCTGGGCTGCTGCTTATGGATGGAATATGTCATGGTGAATACCTGCTTATGGATGGAATGTGTCATGGTGAATACCTAGGCTGCTGTTTATGGATGGAATATGTCATGGTGAATACCTGGGCTGCTGTTTATGGATGGAATATGTCATGGTGAATACCTGGGCTGCTGTTTATGGATGGAATATGTCATGGTGAATACCTGGGCTGCTGCTTATGGATGGAATATGTCATGGTGAATACCTGCTTATGGATGGAATATGTCATGGTGAATACCTGGGCTGCTGCTTATGGATGGAATATGTCATGGTGAATACCTGCTTATGGATGGAATATGTCATGGTGAATACCTGCTTATGGATGGAATATGTCATGGTGAATACCTGGGCTGCTGTTTATGGATGGAATATGTCATGGTGAATACCTGGGCTGCTGCTTATGGATGGAATATGTCATGGTGAATACCTGCTTATGGATGGAATATGTCATGGTGAATACCTGGTTATGGGTGGAATATGTCATGGTGAATACCTGCTTATGGATGGAATATGTCATGGTGAATACCTGGTTATGGGTGGAATATGTCATGGTGAATACCTGCTTATGGATGGAATATGTCATGGTGAATACCTGCTTATGGATGGAATATGTCATGGTGAATACCTGCTTATGGATGGAATATGTCATGGTGAATACCTGCTTATGGATGGAATATGTCATGGTGAATACCTGGGCTGCTGTTTATGGATGGAATATGTCATGGTGAATACCTGTTTATGGATGGAATATGTCATGGTGAATACCTGGGCTGCTGTTTATGGGTGGAATATGTCATGGTGAATACCTGGGCTGCGGTCTCCTCTCAGGCTGGTAACAGAGTCCATGTGCAGCAGAGCCTCGGCAGCCTCGATGGTCTTATCAGAACAGTAGATGCTGGTGCCAGACTGTTGGTAATGGACGGACGCCTCCACTGAAACAAAGGAAACACACGTTAGTAGAGGTGAAAAGCACCGTTGCAGGTCTGTACAGCCGCTGTAGACATTTCATCACTTGTACAGTACAGAGGGGTTCTGATGCATCCTACTGGAAATAAAAGTGGTGTTTGGTTACCTCAAGTCTGTTACCACGGTTTGGTTTTTATTGTGAAAACACTGTCGGTGTTCCACCATTAACAGTTTACTACCAAACTAAAAAGGTTGAGACACTTCAAATGGCTTGTTTACTACACTTCACACAGGACTTCTAAAGTCTGTCAAAGCGGACATCCTCTCTCTGGCGCCCCTAGCAACCGTTCCGTCTCCCGTTACTATGGCATAACTGATGTAGGATCAGCTGCAAATAAAAGTCTCTCTTTACCACCATGACCTACAGTGTCAGACTGACCTTAAAACAGATGTTACAGAGCATCAAGTAACTAACTAACCAAATAACTAACCATCTATAACTAACTAACAATAACTAACTAACCATATAATAAGTATTGGTTAGAAGTCATAGTTTCCTCCTTTCCTTTGGGCCCTAAGGTTTTTCCTTGTAAAATGACCCAATCTGTTTTCCTCATTACGGGCTGTCTACAACAAGAGGTCTAGAGGATTTCCTTGTGCTCATCTGGTCATGGTAAATCATTTGGGCTAGGAATTGTTTCACAAAAAAAAAAGGAGACGAGGAAAAATTATGCAATTTATTAGTATGGGGTATGTAGTCCTTCTGAGGAACTAGGAGACAGACTAAACCTAGGGATTACATTTACAGTACAGAGCAGACCAGAGCGCTCTGGGCCCTGGTCAAAAGTAGTGCACTATAAAGTGGATAGGGTGCCATTTGGGACCAATCCCAGGGCACCTGTTGTTGTCCCTCTCTGGGAAGCACGTATCTGGTTACCATCACCCCTGCCCATGTTTGGCTACGAGGCAGGCACAGGGTAGGGGAGAAGGGTTATCTTTAGGAAGACTGACTGCTGCCCCCCCCCAATCCCTCTCATTCAGACCCTGACACACACACTACCCGTCGTCCCAAGCGCAAACAAACTGTAGCCCCCACACACACACACACAAACAAGCAGAACTACTATAGGCACCTGATAGGCCGAGCTGCCGTTGAAACCAGGCAGGACTACCTAAATAAACCCACCATAGACCATAACATAGACTGGATACTTTGACACCGATACATAGGCTAGAAATAAACACAGACATTTGACATACATACTAAGATGCATTTATCTGTAAGCATATTATACATACGGATTTATAAAAGTGTTAACACTTTAAAAATATATTTTAAAAGTTAACTTTTTTACTGTAAAGTTAAGTAAAATGTTATGCATTTTCATATTTCTAGGATTCGTTCAACAGTGAGTGTTTTAGTGTTTGGTTAATAGAAGAGGTTGGTTATCCGAATATTTGGTTGAGTACGGACTCGGGTTGAAATAGTACTGCTGCACTACCTTATTCAGTCATTGTATTTAAGAAAATGAATTAACATCTGTAAAAAGCAATTGAGGCTAAAAGTCAGCATATTTCAAAAGTACAAAATGCGTGTGAATAAATATGATTTTCATCATTACGTCTCGACAAGCAAGAAAGAAAAAGCTGGTACTATTTGACCGAGCCAATAATAGCAAGTCCGACACAAAGTAGTGCAGTCCCCTATTTGACTTCCGTGTTTACACTCGCGTCGCCTTTCCCTCCAGTTCTCTTCGAAGACGGGTCTCCGTCCCCACGTCACTCACTCCCCGCCCGGACACCATTGGATAAGTCAGTAATCTTACGCCCACCCGTCTAGCAGCACTCATTGGCTGGTGGGAAGATTTCGAACGCCTCACGAGCGCCGTTGGTCAAATGGACCTGTCAATCAAGCCACAACCCGCCTAGATGCATAACAATGCTTCCCGCCATCGAAAATGATCCAAAAATATTTTTTTTTAAATCATCGTTAAATCAAAGGAAGAAAATGCAACACTCTAGACAATGTAAAAATAATAACCTTTGTATGGCGAACTGAACTTAAACGAGACACGATTTGCACTTAAAAATCGCTAGTGAGTAAACGCAAAAGCCAGGAAAAACCGTTAGCAGCCACTTCACGGGATAAACCACTGGGCCCACACTTAGATAACGGTGCGAATCCGACTCAGAAAAACGGTACATGACTGAAAACAGATGGGGAAAAAAGTCACAAAATGACTAGAATACAGCTTTCAACTAAATGTTTACACTCACTTCCGTGTCATTCAATGTTTGAAACAAACTGGCTGTATGTGTTATTCAACAAGGAAAAATATATCGTAGACTATATTTCAATACAGGGATAAAATCACAACATAAATTGATTCAATATAGGTAGATCATATAAACAGATTGTGTATTTAAAGCCATGATAAAACGCGGAATAAACATAAACCCACATGCCCTTCCGACTCAGACAGCGTGGCAAAGACGTAGGAAAGACAAACACATCTACAACACTTCCTGGTTTCAGCGGGCTCCTCTCTGCCAGAATAACCAGTTATTATGATACACATGGACGAAGAAACTATAAATCACGATATGCACGCTGATACGTGCAGATTGCGGTCTAATCCTCAGTGCTCAAATCCAAAACGGTAATTTTAAACATTTTAAGAAGGACTGAAGAAAGCGGACATCGCCATGCAGGTTACTAAGCAAGGTGATCACTTCCTGCTTTTGCCCTCCATTATTTCACCAAACTACTTAACGGATATGGGGGGCGCAAGCGGTCGCTAAAATAAACACACAACGTGTCAACAAACGGTCGCCGGTAGAACGAGTTCTAAAAATACCCCGTTACCTGCTCTGATGAGCAGATCGAGTTGGTTAGCGGGCCCCTCATGAAGTGAAGTCGCCATGTTCTTCCGTGTTGCAGATTCGCATTGACTTCACACTGAAATGCAAAAAGGCAGCCAAAATCACTCCGCCGCCAGAGGAAATCTCATCCAGACCGCTTCACAACCCCCACACCGCGGCAGACGGGTGTCCTTCCGCGCTAAACACAGGAAATCCTCCGCTCTCGCTCTCTTGAGCTCTTGCCAAAGATGGTGGATACATTTAGATGTCCCACTCAGGCCGTTAACCAGGTTTTAAAGTTCCCGTCTGCCAAGGGGAGGCTCTCCCATAAGGCACCAATAAATTAGCAGCTGGGTCTGATTCGCTTAGTCCATTGACTGTATATGAAGGAGGGGAAAAAAGGAGCGAGTGAGATGTCTCGCTTTCTTTTCCATCTCTGCTCTGCTCTTGCATCGATCGAACGGCAACCAAAGCAGGAAAACAGGACAATTCATCCATAATAGGCCCGTGCATTCAACATTTTAAAAAGCATAACAGAGCATTTTAAGACACCATTAATATAATGTATGTATTGCATTCCTAACAATGAACATTCAGCGCAAGGAATAAAGATTTTAAGAGCATATAAACGTGTCTTCATTTGCATTATGGCAAAGACCATAGTCTAAGTAGGAAAACCTGATTTAAAAAAAATCTCTCACTAAAGTAACTAAAAATGAAACAGTCTGCTGAGGTACCGAGTGCAGAAATGTTTATATCGATGCCAGAGCTTGTAGGTCATCATCCACTTTAATGGGTTAGTTTTCTGACTGGAGTCTCACACCAAGTCTACGCCCCAGACAGCACTCAGCAACTCGCACAACAAGTCATCGTGTCAGCAACTAACGACGGAATTTTAAAAAAGGGAAGAAAAACAAGGAGTTAAAAAATAAAAATAATTTTAGGACGTTACAGTAGAGGTCGGGTCCTTTAGAAACGCTGAGGGAAGAAGAACACATCGTTGTCTGTCTGCTTACTTGGCTGGACAACACTCCTTTCCAAAGAGAATACTTCAAAAATCATTAAATCACCTTCCTTTTTACATCTTAAATGCTTTGGTTTGTTGTGTTTTTCACTCCACCGTGTCCAACTAACGAAAGGCTTTAAACTGTTTGCCTAAATCAACCAATCAAATGTATTTATAAAGCCCTTATTACATCAGCTGATATCTCAAAGTGCTGTACAGAAACCCAGCCTAAAACCCTAAATCAACCAATCAAATGTATTTATAAAGCCCTTATTACATCAGCTGATATCTCAAAGTGCTGTACGGAAACCCAGCCTAAAACCCCAAACAGCAAGCAATGCAGGTGTAGAAGCACGGTGGCTGGGAAAAACTCCCTAGAAAGGCCAGAACCTAGAGAGGAACCAGGCTATGAGGGGTGGCCAGTCCTCTTCTGGCTGTGCCGGGTGGAGATTATAACAGAACATGGCCAAGATGTTCAAAATGTTCATAGATGACCAGCAGGGTCAAGATGTTCATAGATGACCAGCAGGGTCAAGATGTTCAAATGTTCATAGATGACCAGCAGGGTCCAATAATCATAATCACAGTGGAATCACAACGGCAATCAACGCATGTTTACAACTTCCAAACAGTACACTTGTGGACTTATGTACTACAGTGGACGGCCACAAGAGGGCGATGTCTACTGGCAGACAGGTCTTACATATCCGCTTGATGAGTTTCCCAGCAACCACACCAAAGCTGTGAGTGACTGAAGTACTGTGGATGAAGGTGTGGAAAATAATGTACATCTCCCCAAATGAAAATAGTGCCAAAGCTGAAAGCTGTCCTACTTCTACTCTTATTTTACTGTGTGTGTATTCAGGTTGTATATAAAA
>NW_025750568.1:0-18689 GCF_021184085.1 Oncorhynchus gorbuscha | reverse complement strand
TGTACTTCGTTCAGTTACGTATTGCTATCCTCCTCCCTCCTCCCATCATCCTCCCTCCTCCCATCCTCCTCCCTCCCTCCCATCATCCTCCCTCCTCCCATCATCCTCCCCTCACTCCATCATCCCTCCCTCCTCCTCCCATCATCCTCCCTCCCTTCCATCCAATCTCCTCCCTCCTCCTCCATGTCTCTGTCTTTCTCCATCCAATCTTGCATTGCTCCAGCCTAGCTGTCTGCCATGTGCTCCCGATGTCTCTTCCCTCCCCCCCACCCCTCACCCCACCCTCCTTCACCCCTCACCCTCCTCCACCCTCCTCACCCTCCTCCATCCCCCCACCCTCCTCCACCCCCTCACCCTCCTCCACCCCTCACCCTCCTCCCACCCCCACCCTCCTCCACCCCCACCCTCCTCCACCCTCACCCTCCTCCCACCCCTCACCCTCCTCCACCCCTCACCCTCCTCCACCCCTCACCCTCCTCCAACCCCCCACCCTCCCTCCCACCCCCACCCTCCCCTCCTCCACCCCTCACCCCCTCACCCTCCTCCACCCTCACCCTCCTCCACCCCCCACCCTCCTCCACCCTCACCCTCCTCCAACCCCCACCCTCACCCTCCTCCATCCCCCTCACCCTCCTCCACCCCTCACCCTCCTCCACCCCTCACCCTCCTCCTCCACCCTCACCCTCCTCCACCCTCCTCCACCCCTCACCCTCCTTCAGAGAGTCGGTGGTAAATCACTCCTGTGGATAGAAACCTCGTTGTGGATCCTGACTTCTCTGCAACTAAGTGAAACGTGATGTACTTTGTCCCTGGATGGAATCCAGAATATATTTCTCTAGATCATCAGACAAACCTTCACAACTAAAGTTGATAAGTGACATTTGTGCTGCATTTAGTCTCTTTTCTGTCAGCACGGAAGTTCCTGATAGACAGACATTGCTTTGCATTCTGTAAACACTCACCTTTTCTTGTTGCCTCATGCCCCCTAACTTCCTACTCTTTTACCCCTTGCCCTCTATCTCCCCCTGCAGGCCTGACGGCGTACTGTGGCGGCGCTCCCACGACGCCAGCGTCCTCCTCCACTGCGTCCTGTGGCCCATGGTGAGCCTGCTGGTGGGTACCCTCATCGTCCCTTCTCACCGTGTCTCGCAGCTGGCCGTGCGCTCGGCGCCATCCAAAGAGGAAGTGCTCGTACGAGCCGGCAGGCAACTCAGAGCAGAGCAAAAGACGCCGCCCAACACCAACACCGCCTCCTTCCGGACCCTGCCGATGTTCGCTGTCCCTGTCCGGCCAGAGAGCCGGGAACAGGAACACTAGATGGATGGATGGATGGATTGATTGATAGATTGATGACTGTGGTCTCAGTGGTGGTTGTTGTGTGATGAGGACCTCATAGAAGCGGGGAATGTTTGAACTTCCAATTATGACTGTTCTGAACACTCTCATTCCGCTGGACTGGACTCGAGGCTCATGCACCAGAAATGCTTGTCTGTCTTGTCTTGGTGTGTTTGTCTACTTATGTAAGAGCCATTTTGTCAGTTCAACTGTCAGCTGGTGAGGACCTTTTCTAATGCTATGTGTATTACAATGCGTTGATTATGTCTATGAATAAGCAAAAATCCCAAAAGGACAATGCCGCTTTCTGTCACTGGTCATGTTTTGGACAGGTCTGTGTTACGTGTTGAGCCTCTGTGTCTCTGTGCTGATTGTAAATGTGGTTCGCGTTTACTTCACTAGTCGAGCTCGGTCTCAAAGTTCAGAGTTCACTGACTTACAAACAGGACATGTCTGTTACCTTTGAACGCTCTTTAACTAGACTCTTCATTACAAACCCCTGGTCGTATGAAAGGAGAGATCGTGAGGGCGTCCCGGTCCAGGACCACCTGAGAAGAATCTTCAACACCAGTTACACAAAATGTCAGTGCTTTGTTCAGAGAGAATGCGGTGAAAGGAATTCTGGGAGACTCCTTCTAATCTCTGGGATGACAGAGCCAGAAGCAGACCTTGGTCTGATCAGCCCCAGCATGATGTACTGTCTTCTTCTCTAGGTGGTATTAGGAAGTGTTTAAATGTCTATCTCACTGTTACTGTTCTTTAACACCCCGGCCCACGATTTAAAGAAATCACAACAATGTGTTTATTACTTTTAAAGGCATATTACGGTTTGTTTTGATCCGGTTCCCCCTCTCTCTCCTCTCTGTACCACCTGCCGTTTACTAAACCTGTTTCTAACAAGGCTTCTTCAAGACATCTGTCCAACTACAGCCAACCCAACCGCCATGGACGGAATATGTCTGTTGTTCATTTTCAGTTGGTTGCCGCAGGACATGTTTGAACCTATTTGGTCTTCAATATGTAGACTGGGCCACGGATGGTTGGTCTGGGTTCAATATGTAGACTGGGCCACGGACAGTTGGTTTGGGTTCAATATGTAGACTGGGCCACGGACGGTTGGTCTGGGTTCAATATGTAGACTGGGCCACGGACGGTTGGTTTGGGTTCAATATGTAGACTGGGCCACGGACAGTTGGTTTGCGTTCAATATGTAGACTGGGCCACAGACAGTTGGTCTGGGTTCAATATGCAGACTGGGCCACGGACGGTTGGTCTGGGTTCAATATGTAGACTGGGCCACGGACGGTTGGTTTGGGTTCAATATGTAGACTGGGCCACGGACAGTTGGTTTGGGTTCAATATGTAGACTGGGCCACGGACGGTTGGTCTGGGTTCAATATGTAGACTGGGCCACGGACAGTTGGTTTGCGTTCAATATGTAGACTGGGCCACGGACAGTTGGTCTGGGTTCAATATGTAGACTGGGCCACGGACAGTTGGTCTGGGTTCAATATGTAGACTGGGCCACGGACAGTTGGTCTGGGTTCAATATGTAGACTGGGCCACAGACAGTTGGTCTGGGTTCAATATGCAGACTGGGCCACGGACAGTTGGTCTGGGTTCAATATGTAGACTGGGCCACGGACGGTTGGTCTGGGTTCAATATGTAGACTGGGCCACGGACGGTTGGTCTGGGTTCAATATGTAGACTGGGCCACGGACGGTTGGTCTGGGTTCAATATGTAGACTGGGCCACGGACGGTTGGTCTGGGTTCAATATGTAGACTGGGCCACAGACAGTTGGTCTGGGTTCAATATGCAGACTGGGCCACGGACAGTTGGTCTGGGTTCAATATGTAGACTGGGCCACGGACGGTTGGTCTGGGTTCAATATGTAGACTGGGCCACGGACAGTTGGTCTGGGTTCAATATGTAGACTGGGCCACGGACGGTTGGTCTGGGTTCAATATGTAGACTGGGCCACGGACAGTTGGTCTGGGTTCAATATGTAGACTGGGCCACAGACAGTTGGTCTGGGTTCAATATGCAGACTGGGCCACGGACAGTTGGTCTGGGTTCAATATGTAGACTGGGCCACGGACGGTTGGTCTGGGTTCAATATGTAGACTGGGCCACGGACGGTTGGTCTGGGTTCAATATGTAGACTGGGCCACAGACAGTTGGTCTGGGTTCAATATGTAGACTGGGCCACGGACGGTTGGTCTGGGTTCAATATGTAGACTGGGCCACGGACGGTTGGTCTGGGTTCAATATGTAGACTGGGCCACGGACGGTTGGTCTGGGTTCGGGACAAAACCTGGGATAGGTAGTTTGTCTGTGGTTGGATAGATGTGCAGATGCCTTGACTGTAGCAACTTCCTCTGCAGTCTGTCTTCTGTCTTACCTTCTGTCAGTTAGTGGTTTTAGTTTTTTTCACGATGCAAATTGAATGGGTTTTCTTACCACAGTAGCAGACTTTTTGCACCGTTTTGAATAGTTTGTCGTCCGCTTGTGTTACCGCTCTCCGATTGGTTTGAATAGTTTGTCGTCCGTTTGTGTTACCGCTCTCCGATTGGTTTGAATAGTTTGTCGTCCGTTTGTGTTACCGCTCTCCGATTGGTTTGAATAGTTTGTCGTCCGTTTGTGTTACCGCTCTCCGATTGGTTTGAATAGTTTGTCGTCCGCTTGTGTTACCGCTCTCCGATTGGTTTGAATAGTTTGTCGTCCGTTTGTGTTACCGCTCTCCGATTGGTTTGAATAGTTTGTCGTTCGTATGTGTTACCGCTCTCCGATTGGTTTGAATAGTTTGTCGTCCGTTTGTGTTACCGCTCTCCGATTGGTTTAAATAGTTTGTCGTCCGTTTGTGTTACCGCTCTCCGATTGGTTTGAATAGTTTGTCGTCTGTATGTGTTACTGCTCTCCGATTGGTTTAAATAGTTTGTCGTCCGTTTGTGTTACCGCTCTCCGATTGGTTTGAATAGTTTGTCGTCTGTATGTGTTACTGCTCTCCGATTGGTTTGAATAGTTTGTCGTCCGTTTGTGTTACTGCTCTCCGATTGGTTTGAATAGTTTGTCGTCCATTTGTGTTACCGCTCTCCGATTGGTTTGAATAGTTTGTCGTCTGTATGTGTTACTGCTCTCCGATTGGTTTGAATAGTTTGTCGTCCATTTGTGTTACCGCTCTCCGATTGGTTTGAATAGTTTGTCGTCTGTATGTGTTACTGCTCTCCGATTGGTTTGAATAGTTTGTCGTCCGTTTGTGTTACTGCTCTCCGATTGGTTTGAATAGTTTGTCGTCTGTATGTGTTACTGCTCTCCGATTGGTTTGAATAGTTTGTCGTCCGTTTGTGTTACTGCTCTCCGATTGGTTTGAATAGTTTGTCGTCTGTATGTGTTACTGCTCTCCGATTGGTTTGAATAGTTTGTCGTCCGTTTGTGTTACTGCTCTCCGATTGGTTTGAATAGTTTGTCGTCCGTTTGTGTTACTGCTCTCTGATTGGTTTGAACAGTTAGTACATCCAGTTAGTGTTTTCCATCCGATTGTATAAAAGAAGAATGTGATCTGACTACAAACCGTTACACCTACCTACCCTGCTCCAAGAAAAGGTTTGCTCTCGACTGCGTTAATCGGACGTACAGGAGTATTTACTTGTGCATTTTCTACAACAGAAGTAGCTAAGACATTGTTGTCCTTGGCTAAAAGAGGAATGCTATTTCATACATAAAGCCATATGCTGAACATGTGATTGCAGTTAGAGGCAGCTCAAGGGGAGGTTATGTCCTCTTACAATATGAGCTGTAACAGTAGTACTAAAGTTATATATTTTGTGTTGGAAAGAGAATGTTTTTTATAAAGCCAATCCATTTAAAATGTCTGCTGCATAATGATGAATAATAGTGCCTGATAGATATCTTTAATAAAATGAATAAGAGTTATTGTCTTCAAAATAGTTTATTACTGCACCATATTCTTCTTCTTTCGTTAATAAATCTTCTTCGGGATCGGTGTCCCTTCCACGGGACGATTGAGCTAACGTACTGTGTGCTAATGCAGTTAGCATGAGGTTGTAAGTAACAAGAACATTTCCCAGGACATAGACACATCTGATATGGGCAGAAAGCTTCTATTCTTGTTAATCTAACTGCACTGTCCAATGTATAGTAGCTATTACAGTGAAAGAATGCCATGCTATTGTTTGAGCAGAGTGCACAATTTTGAACATGAAAAGTTATTAATAAACAAATTAGGCGCATTTGGGCACTCTTGATACAACATTTTGAACAGAAATGCAATAGTTCATTGGATCAGTCTAAAACTCTGCACATACACTGCTGCCATCTAGTGGCCAAAATCTAAATTGCACCTGGGCTGGAATAATACATTATGACCTTTCTCTTGCATTTCAAAAATGATGGTACAAAAAAAAATACATAAGAATGGTTGTTTTTTTCTTTGTATTATCTTTTACCAGATCTAATGTGTTATATTCTCCTACATTCCTTTCACATTTCCACAAACCTTAAAGTGTTTCCTTTCAAATGCTACCAACAATATGCATATCCTTGCTTCAGGGCCAGAGCTACAGGAAGTTATATTTGGGTATGTCATTTTAGACTTGAAATAAAGGGGCGGATCCTGAAGAGGATCATTTCAACTGTAACATTAACTTTGTAACTGCACTGCAGTCTTTCAGAAAACCATTATAACTAACCAGTTTCACAGATTTACTGATGATTTGACCTGGTTACAGGTGAATGGCAGATGTTTGTGTTATGATCACGTCTCACCTGGTTACAGGTGAATGGCTGGTGTTTGTGTTATGATGATGTCTCACCTGGTTACAGGTGAATGACAGATGGTTGTGTTATGATGTTGTCTCACCTGGTTACAGGTGAATGACAGATGGTTGTGTTATGATGTTGTCTCACCTGGTTACAGGTGAATGACAGATGGTTGTGTTATGATGACGTCTCACCTGGTTACAGGTGAATGGCTGGTGTTTGTGTTATGATGGTGTCTCACCTGGTTACAGGTGAATGGCAGGTGTTTGTGTTATGATGGTGTCTCACCTGGTTACAGGTGAATGACAGATGTTTGTGTTATGATGGTGTCTCACCTGGTTACAGGTGAATGACAGGTGTTTGTGTTATGATGGCGTCTCACCTGGTTACAGGTGAATGGCTGGTGTTTGTGTTATGATGGTGTCTCACCTGGTTACAGGTGAATGGCAGGTGTTTGTGTTATGATGGTGTCTCACCTGGTTACAGGTGAATGGCAGGTGTTTGTGTTATGATGACGTCTCACCTGGTTACAGGTGAATGGCAGGTGTTTGTGTTATGATAGTGTCTCACCTGGTTACAAGTGAATGGCAGGTGTTTGTGTTATGATGGTGTCTCACCTGGTTACAGGTGAATGGCAGGTGTTTGTGTTATGATGGTGTCTCACCTGGTTACAGGTGAATGACAGGTGGTTGTGTTATGATGGCGTCTCACCTGGTTACAGGTGAATGGCAGGTGTTTGTGTTATGATGATGTCTCACCTGGTTACAGGTGAATGGCTGGTGTTTGTGTTATGATGGTGTCTCACCTGGTTACAGGTGAATGACAGGTGTTTGTGTTATGATGGTGTCTCACCTGGTTACAGGTGAATGGCAGGTGGTTGTGTTATGATGGCGTCTCACCTGGTTACAGGTGAATGACAGGTGTTTGTGTTATGATGGCGTCTCACCTGGTTACAGGTGAATGACAGGTGTTTGTGTTATGATGGTGTCTCACCTGGTTACAGGTGAATGGCTGGTGTTTGTGTTATGATGGTGTCTCACCTGGTTACAGGTGAATGACAGATGGTTGTGTTATGATGATGTCTCACCTGGTTACAGGTGAATGACAGGTGGTTGTGTTATGATGGTGTCTCACCTGGTTACAGGTGAATGGCTGGTGTTTGTGTTATGATGGTGTCTCACCTGGTTACAGGTGAATGGCTGGTGTTTGTGTTATGATGGTGTCTCACCTGGTTACAGGTGAATGGCTGGTGTTTGTATTATGATGGTGTCTCACCTAGTTACAGGTGAATGACAGGTGTTTGTGTTATGATGGTGACTCACCTGGTTACAGGTGAATGGCAGGTGGTTGTGTTATGATGGCGTCTCACCTGGTTACAGGTGAATGACAGGTGTTTGTGTTATGATGGTGTCTCACCTGGTTACAGGTGAATGGCTGGTGTTTGTGTTATGATGGTGTCTCACCTGGTTACAGGTGAATGGCAGGTGTTTGTGTTATGATGGTGTCTCACCTGGTTACAGGTGAATGACAGGTGGTTGTGTTATGATGGTGTCTCACCTGGTTACAGGTGAATGGCAGGTGTTTGTGTTATGATGGTGTCTCACCTGGTTACAGGTGAATGACAGGTGTTTGTGTTATGATGGTGACTCACCTGGTTACAGGTGAATGACAGATGGTTGTGTTATGATGGTGTCTCACCTGGTTACAGGTGAATGGCAGGTGTTTGTGTTATGATGGTGTCTCACCTGGTTACAGGTGAATGACAGATTGTTGTGTTATGATGGTGTCTCACCTGGTTACAGGTGAATGGCAGGTGTTTGTGTTATGATGGTGTCTCACCTGGTTACAGGTGAATGACAGGTGTTTGTGTTATGATGGTGTCTCACCTGGTTACAGGTGAATGGCTGGTGTTTGTGTTATGATGGTGTCTCACCTGGTTACAGGTGAATGGCTGGTGTTTGTGTTATGATGGCGTCTCACTCTCTACCTCATCAACCTTTTCCTCTTCTTATTGTTGTTAGTCTCCAGATAGGAGAGCAGCTGCCATTAATTATGCATGTATTTAATGGAGGTTACCATGACAGCCAAGCTTATCACAGAGAAAAGGATATTCGTTATTCTTAGAGGCTCTATGGCTGAGTCTCAAATGCCCCCCTATTCCCTATGGGCCCTGTTCAATAGTAGTGCACCCTATTCCCTATGGGCCCTGGTCAATAGTAGTGCACCCTATTCCCTATGGGCCCTGGTCAATAGTAGTGCACCCTATTCCCTATGGGCCCTGGTCAATAGTAGTGCACCCTATTCCCTATGGGCCCTGGTCAATAGTAGTGCACCTTATTCCCTATGGGCCCTGGTCAATAGTAGTGCACGCTATTCCCTATGGGCCCTGGTCAATAGTAGTGCACTATATGCGTCTGCTAAATGACTTAAATGTAATGTAAATGGAAGGGTTGCCATTTGGGAAGCACCCTACAGATGTAGGATCTTAATTTGATCACAATTTTGTTGCTGAGAATTGTCCTGCACAGCAGGAAATGCAAACTTAGTGCATTTTAGGTTTTAAAAGTATTCTAAAGTTTGTAATTTACACTTTTAAAAATGTCAGATTTGATTTGCCCCCAACAAAAAATATCAATGAATTATCCAATTATCCAAAAGTGTTCTCCTTTAAAGATGACTTCTGTCTACCATGTGTAGCTTTGCTAGACCTTACGCTGCTGCCCAATGAACTTCTGCACCCGGAACACAGCACCCGGTACACAGCACAGGTATACAGCACCCGGTACACAGCACAGGTATACAGCACCCGGTACACAGCACAGGTATACAGCACAGGTACACAGCACAGGTACACAGCACACGGTACACAGCAACGGTACACAGCACCCGGTACACAGCACCCGGTACACAGCAACCGGTACACAGCAACCGGTACACAGCACCCGGTACACAGCACTCGGTACACAGCACACGGTACACAGCACAGGTACACAGCACACGGTACACAGCACAGGTATACTGCACACGGTACACAGCACAGGTACACAGCACAGGTACACAGCACAGGTATACAGCACAGGTACACAGCACAGGTACACAGCACAGGTATACAGCACAGGTACACAGCACAGGTATACAGCACATGGTACACAGCACAGGTACACAGCACAGGTACACAGCACACGGTACACAGCACAGGTATACAGCACACGGTACACAGCACACGGTACACAGCACACGGTACACAGCACACGGTACACAGCACACGGTACACATCACAGGTATACAGCACAGGTATACAGCACAGGTACACAGCACACGGTACACAGCACAGGTATACAGCACACGGTACACAGCACAGGTATACAACACCACACGGTACACAGCACATGTACACAGCACACGGTACATAGCACAGGTACACAGCACAGGTACACAGCACAGGTACACAGCACACGGTACACAGCACAGGTATACAGCACACGGTACACAGCACAGGTACACAGCACAGGTACACAGCACAGGTATACAGCACAGGTACACAGCACACGGTACACAGCACAGGTACACAGCACACGGTACACAGCACAGGTATACAGCACAGGTACACAGCACAGGTACACAGCACAGGTATACAGCACAGGTACACAGCACAGGTACACAGCACAGGTATACAGCACAGGTACACAGCACAGGCACACAGCACAGGTACACAGCACAGGTACACAGCACAGGTACACAGCACAGGTATACAGCACAGGTACACAGCTTTTGGATCTTAATTTGAGACAGTTTGCTACAGCAGCAAAAGAATCCTGGAGCCACAGGAAATGTGAAGTCTCATTCATTATATTCCACATAATAATTCACATTTCCTGTCGCTGCAGGATTCATTTCCTGCTGTAGACAGAAGAACACACAAATGAAGAAAAGCTTAGATTGCTTCTAAATGTAAAATGTTTCCTTCTGTCTAGATATTTTATTTCTTCAGTCTTCAGGAGACGGAGGGATGGAGGGATCGATAAAAGGAAAACAATCAGACCTTTTAGAAGGGGGAATGAGAGCAGGACAGATCAAGTTTACAACTGAGGCTTGGTACCAGAGGTGTTTTTGATGAACTCTCTGCAGAGTGTTTTATTAGGCTGACCTTTATATCTCCCTGCCTTCCCCAACCACTAGACAAGTCAAGTGTTGTTCTCCAACTAGACAAGTCAAGTGTTGTTCTCCAACTAGACAAGTCAAGTGTTGTTCTCCAACCACTAGACAAGTCAAGTGTTGTTCTCCAACCACTAGACAAGTCAAGTGTTGTTCCCCAACCACTAGACAAGTCAAGTGTTGTTCTCCAACCACTAGACAAGTCAAGTGTTGTTCTCCAACCACTAGACAAGTCAAGTGTTGTTCTCCAACTAGACAAGTCAAGTGTTGTTCCCCAACCACTAGACAAGTCAAGTGTTGTTCCCCAACCACTAGACAAGTCAAGTGTTGTTCTCCAACTAGACAAGTCAAGTGTTGTTCTCCAACCACTAGACAAGTCAAGTGTTGTTCCCCAACTAGACAAGTCAAGTTCTCCAACTAGACAAGTTGTTCTCCAACCACTAGACAAGTCAAGTGTTGTTCCCCAACCACTAGACAAGTCAAGTGTTGTTCTCCAACCACTAGACAAGTCAAGTGTTGTTCCCCAACCACTAGACAAGTCAAGTGTTGTTCCCCAACCACTAGACAAGTCAAGTGTTGTTCTCCAACCACTAGACAAGTCAAGTGTTGTTCTCCAACCACTAGACAAGTCAAGTGTTGTTCCCAACCACTAGACAAGTCAAGTGTTGTTCTCCAACTAGACAAGTCAAGTGTTGTTCTCCAACCACTAGACAAGTCAAGTGTTGTTCCCCAACCACTAGACAAGTCAAGTGTTGTTCTCCAACTAGACAAGTCAAGTGTTGTTCTCCAACCACTAGACAAGTCAAGTGTTGTTCTCCAACCACTAGACAAGTCAAGTGTTGTTCTCCAACCACTAGACAAGTCAAGTGTTGTTCTCCAACTAGACAAGTCAAGTGTTGTTCTCCAACCACTAGACAAGTCAAGTGTTGTTCTCCAACTAGACAAGTCAAGTGTTGTTCTCCAACCACTAGACAAGTCAAGTGTTGTTCCCCAACCACTAGACAAGTCAAGTGTTGTTCTCCAACCACTAGACAAGTCAAGTGTTGTTCTCCAACCACTAGACAAGTCAAGTGTTGTTCTCCAACTAGACAAGTCAAGTGTTGTTCTCCAACTAGACAAGTCAAGTGTTGTTCTCCAACTAGACAAGTCAAGTGTTGTTCTCCAACTAGACAAGTCAAGTGTTGTTCTCCAACTAGACAAGTCAAGTGTTGTTCTCCAACTAGACAAGTCAAGTGTTGTTCTCCAACTAGACAAGTCAAGTGTTGTTCTCCAACTAGACAAGTCAAGTGTTGTTCTCCAACTAGACAAGTCAAGTGTTGTTCTCCAACTAGACAAGTCAAGTGTTGTTCTCCAACCACTAGACAAGTCAAGTGTTGTTCTCCAACTAGACAAGTCAAGTGTTGTTCTCCAACCACTAGACAAGTCAAGTGTTGTTCTCCAACCACTAGACAAGTCAAGTGTTGTTCTCCAACCACTAGACAAGTCAAGTGTTGTTCTCCAACTAGACAAGTCAAGTGTTGTTCTCCAACCACTAGTCAAGTGTTGTTCTCCAACCACTAGACAAGTCAAGTGTTGTTCTCCAACAACTAGACAAGTCAAGTGTTGTTCTCCAACAACTAGACAAGTCAAGTGTTGTTCTCCAACCACTAGACAAGTCAAGTGTTGTACTCCAACTAGACAAGTCATGTGTTGTTCTCCAACCACTAGACAAGTCAAGTGTTGTTCTCCAACCACTAGACAAGTCAAGTGTTGTTCTCCAACTACTAGACAAGTCAAGTGTTGTTCTCCAACCACTAGACAAGTCAAGTGTTGTTCTCCAACCACTAGACAAGTCAAGTGTTGTTCTCCAACCACTAGACAAGTCAAGTGTTGTTCTCCAACTACTAGACAAGTCAAGTGTTGTTCTCCAACCACTAGACAAGTCAAGTGTTGTCCATGAAAGCTCCAGAGAATGAGAAGAGAATTACCTTCAGAGAATGAGAAGAGAATTACCTTCAGAGAATGACCTTCAGAGAATGAGAAGAGAATGACCTTCAGAGAATGAGAAGAGAATGACCTTCAGAGAATGAGAAGAGAATGACCTTCAGAGAACGAGAAGAGAATTACCTTCAGAGAATGAGAAGAGAATGACGAGAAGAGAATTACCTTCAGAGAATTACCTTCAGAGAATGAGAAGAGAATTACCTTCAGATAATGAGAAGGTTAAAAGAAAGGACTCCCAGACAGACATTATATTTTATTAGACTCTGACCTTGAATCCTTACACATCTATTTAAATCCATGTAATTATCAAATTAATACCAAAGGTAAAGAGGACCTGTCAGGTAACCGTTTCAGTTTGTCAAAATATGGGAGTTCACACATTCAAATCTATAACCTTATTCCTCATTCCAACCTTTAAAACGCAGTGCCTCAATTCATCAAGTGAAATAAATCTCATACAAAATAGAGATTAGAGATGAAATGGTACTAATACCTCCTGAATTCTATCAGCGGTAGATTGGGGCAGAGAGGGAGGTGGAAATATGCATAAACGCCACCGTAATCCACGTTGGAAATACCTTGTTCTGATAAACGGGATTAAGGGATGTAGGTTTGGCTCAGAGAGGATGGGGAGCGTGTGCATGCATTCATGTCTGTGTCTGTGTGTGTGAAATCTATGAATCCTGAGGCCTAGTGAATCCGTTTACATTTCTGTTAGGTTGTTTCCACACAGGCCTCTAAATAACCACTACCAGGTATCCTGATTATGGAGGTCAAAGGTTCTACAGGCCTCTAAATAACCACTACCAGGTATCCTGATTATGGAGGTCAAAGGTTCTACAGGCCTCTAAATAACCACTACCAGGTATCCTGATTATGGAGGTCAAAGGTTCTACAGGCCTCTAAATAACCACTACCAGGTATCCTGATGGGTGGAATTGAAGTAGGAAAAGGAAAAGAGAGAGAAAGACTAGGGAGAGAGAGAAGAGAGAGAGGGAAGAGGAAGAGAGAGAGAATAGGAAAAGAGAGAGAGAGAAATAGAGAAAAGAAGAGCAAGAGAGAAGTGAGAGAGAGAGAGGAGAGAAATAGGAAAAGAGCGAGAAGAAGAAAAGAAAGAGAGAGGGAGAGAATAGGAAGAGAGAGAATAGGAAGAGAGAGAGAAATAGAAAGAGAGAGAGAGAGAATAGGAAGAGAGAATAGGAAGAGAGAGAATAGAAAGAGAGAGAGAATAGGAAGAGAATAGGAAGAGAGAGAGAGAATAGAAAGAGAGAGAGAGAGAAAGAGAGAGGAAAGAGAGAGAATAGGAAGAGAGAATAGGAAGAGAGAAATAGAAGAGAGAGAGAGAGAATAGGAAGAGAGAGAGAGAATAGGAAGAGAGAGAGAAGAGAGAATAGGAAGAGAGAGAATAGGAAGAGAGAGAGAGAATAGAAAGAGAGAGAGAGAATAGAAGAGAGAATACAGGAAGAGAGAGAGAGAGAGAGATTAGGAAGAGAGAGAGAGAGAGAGAATAGGAAGAGAGAGAGATTAGGGAAGAGAGAGAAAGAGAATAGAAAGAGAGAGAGAATAGGAAGAGCAGCTCTGAAGACCTAAACACAAGACCCATAATGTCAAAGAGAAATTATGTTTTTAGACATTTTTTAGGGCCCCCTCTCCACACAGAGCTGTCCTAGGAGAGGCCCCTCTACACACAGAGCTGTCCTGAGAGGGCCCCTCTACACACAGAGCAGTCTTAGAGAGGGCCCCTCTACACACAGAGATGTCCTGGAGAGGGCCCCTCTACACACAGAGCTGTCCTAGAGAGGCCCCTCCACACACAGAGCTGTCCCTAGAGAGCCCTCTACACACAGAGCTGTCCTAGAGGAGGGCCCTCTACACACAGAGCTGTCTTAGAGGAGGGCCTCTACACACAGAGCTGTCTAAGAGGAGGCCCCCTCTACACACAGAGCTGTCCTAGAAGGGCCCCTCTACAGAGCTGTCTAAGAGAGGGCCCTCTACACACAGAGCTGTCATAGAGAGGCCCCTCTACACACAGAGCTGTCTAAGAGCTGAGGGCCCCTCTACACAGAGCTGAGAGTGGGCCCTCTGGCATGTCCTAGAGAGGGCCCCTCTACACACAGAGCTGTCCTAGAGAGGGCCCTCTACACAGAGCTGTCCTAGAGAGGGCCCTCTACACAGAGCAGAGCTGAGCTCCTAGAGGGGCCCCTCTACACACAGAGTTGTCCTAGAGAGGCCCCTCTACACACAGAGCTGTCCTAGAGAGGGCCCTCTAGATATTGCAGAGAGGGCCCTCCACACACAGAGCTGTCCTAGAGAGGGCCCCTCTACACACAGAGCTGTCTTAGAGAGGGCCCTCTACACACAGAGCTGTCCTAGAGAGGGCCCCTCCACACACAGAGCTATCCTAGAGAGGGCCCTCTACACACAGAGTTGTCTTAGAGAGGGCCCTCTACACACAGAGCTGTCCTAGAGAGGGCCCTCCACACACAGAGCTGTCCTAGAGGGCCCCTCTACACACAGAGCTGTCTTAGAGAGGGCTCCTCTACACACAGAGCTGTCCTAGAGAGGGCCCCCCCACACAGAGCTGTCCTAGAGAGGGCCCTCCACACACAGAGCTGTCTTAGAGAGGGCCCTCTACACACAGAGCTGTCCTAGAGAGGGCCCCTCCACACACAGAGCAGCGAGGGCCCCTCTACAGAGTTCCTACCAGGATATTCAGTCTCACTGACAGAGTCCTACCAGGGTAATGCCTTCTGTCCTAAGATCAATGCAGGTTACCCAGGCACACAGTCCTACCAGGATATATTCAGTCCTACCAGGATATTCAGTCCTACCAGGATATTCAGTCCTACCAGGCACACAGTCCTACCAGGATATATTCAGTCCTACCAGGATATTTAGTCCTACCAGGCACACAGTCCTACCAGGATATATATTCAGTCCTACCAGTATATATTTAGTCCTACCAGGCACACAGTCCTACCAGGATATATTCAGTCGAATCAGGATATATTCACGTCCTACCAGGATATATTCAGTCCTATCAGGATATATTCAGTCCTACCACGCACACAGTTCTACCAGGATATTTAATCCTACCAGGATATTTAATCCTAGCAGGATATTCAGTCCTACCAGGATATTCAGTCCTACCAGGATATTTAATCCTACCAGGATATTCAGTCCTACCAAGATATTCAGTCCTACCAGGATATTTAATCCTACCAGGATATTCAGTCCTACCAGGATATTCAGTCCTACTCAGGATATTTAATCCTACCAGGATATTCAGTCCTACCAGGATATTCAGTCCTACCAGGATATTCAGTCCTACCAGGATATTCAGTCATATCTGGATATTTAATCATACCAGGATATTCAATCCTACCAGGATATTTAATCCTACCAGATATTCAGTGCTACCAGGATATTCAGTCCTACCAGGATATTCAGTCCTATCCGGATATTTAATCCTACCAGGATATTTAATCCTACCAGGATATTCAATCCTACCAGGATATTCAGTCCTACCAGGATATTCAATCCTACCAGGATATTCAGTCCTATCCATATTTAATCCCAGGATATTTAATCCTACCAGGATATTCAATCCTACCAGGATATTCAATCCTACCAGGATATTCAGTCCTATCCAGGATATTTAATCCTACCAGGATATTCAGTCCTACCCTAGGATATTCAGTCCTACCAGGATATTCAGTCCTATCCAGATATTTAATCATACCGGATATTCAATCCTACCAGGATATTCAGTCCTACCAGGATATTTAGGAGGATATTCAGTCCTATCCGGATATTTAATCCTACCAGGATATTTAATCCTACCAGGATATTCAGTCCTATCCAGGATATTTAATCAGTCCTATCCGGATATTTAATCCTACCAGGATATTTAATCCTACCAGATATTCAGTGCTACCAGGATATTCAGTCCTACCAGGATATTCAGTCCTATCCGGATATTCAATCCTACCAGGATATTCAGTCCTACCAGGATATTCAGTCCTACCAGGATATTCAGTCCTATCCGGATATTTAATCCTACCCGGATATTTAATCCTACCAGGACATTCAATCCTACCAGGATATTCAGTCCTACCAGGATATTCAGTCCTAGTCCGGATATTTAATCCTACCAGGATATTTAATCCTACCAGGATATTCAGTAAGGATATTCAGTCCTACCAGGATATTCAGTCCTATCCGGATATTTAATCCTACCAGGATATTTTAATCCTTGCCAGGATATTCAGTCCTACCAGGATATTCAGTCCTATCCGGATATTTAATCCTACCAGGATATTTAATCCTACCAGGATATTTAATCCTACCAGGATATTCAATCCTAATATTCAGTCCTACCAGGATATTCAGTCCTATCCGGATATTTAATCTACCAGGATATTCAGTCCTAGGATATTCAGTCCTACCAGGATATTCAGTCCCAGGATATTCAGTCCTATCCTGGATATTTAATCATACCAGGATATTCAACTCTCAGGATATTCAATCCTACCAGGATATTTAATCCTACCAGGATATTTAATCCTACCAGGATATTCAATCCTACCAGGATATTCAGTCCTATCCGGATATTTAATCCTACCAGGATATTTAATCCTACTTAGGATATTTAATCCTATCCAGATATTTAATCATACTATTCCAGGATATTCAGTCCTTATCCGATATTTAATCCTACCAGGATATTTAATCCTAATCCTACCAGGATATTTAATATTCCTACCAGGATATTTAATCCTACCAGGATAATATTCAGTCCTCCTATCCGGATATTCAATCCTACCAGGATATGCCAGTCCTACCAGGATATTCAGTCCTGCTCAGATATTCAGTCCTATCCTGATATTTAACTACCCGGATATTTAATCCTACCAGGATATTTAACCTACCAGATATTCAGTCCTACCGGATATTCAGTCCTACTCAGAATATTTAATCCTACCAGGGATATTTAATCCTAACAGGATATTTAACTGCTACCAGGATATTCAGTGCTACCAGGATATCAGTCCATCCGGATATTTAATCCTACCAGAGATATTTAGTCCTACCAGGATATTTAATCCTACCAGGATATTCAGTCCTCCCCAGGATATTCAGTCCTACCAGGATATTCAGTCCTATCTGGATATTTAATCCCTACCCGGATATTTAATCCTACCAGGATATTTAATCCAACAGATATTCAGTCCTAATGAGATATTCAGTCCATCTCAGATACTTAATCCTTACCAGGATATTTAATCACTATAGATATTTAATCCTACCAGGATATTTAATCCTACCAGGATATTCAGTCCTACCAGGATATTCAGTCCTACCAGAGATATTTAATCCTACCAGATTATTTAATCCTACCAGAGACTCAATCCTACCAGTATATTTAATCCTACCAGGATATTCAGTCCTATCCGGATATTTAATCCTACCAGGATATTTAATCCTACCAGGATTCCTACCAGGATATTTAATCCTAGCAGGATATTTAATCCTAGCATGCCGACTCTATCCTCTCTAAATGATCTTAAGTAAAATAACGTCATGCACATCATTTCTAAGCAGGTAAAATGACAGTTGGGAATTTATATATTTTTGCAAACAAAATATTTACAGTGCATTATGTGGAATATCACATTCAAAATGTCAACTAGATGTATCTATATTCTTATTTTATTATACATGATTAGTATATTTAACATGGTTGCATATTCTCGGTATTATAAATGTGATCATATATTCAAAACAATGTTTAGCTTTTTCTTAAAAACTTACATACATAACACAAAGCTTATCATATCAACCAATACACATGGATAAACATGGGGTACAGAACCAGGCATATTTACATACATAACACAACGCTTATCATATCAACCAATACACATGGATAAACATGGGGTACAGAACCAGGCATATTTACATACATAACACAACGCTTATCATATCAACCAATACACATGGATAAACATGGGGTACAGAACCAGGCATATTTACAACACAACATTGTTTACATTTGTTCACATTGATCCAATGCAAACACAATACGACAGAGAAGCACAGCTCTTCCCTGTAGGTACAGGTCACGTGACAGTTGTTGGGTTGTGACACCTCTGGTATTCACAATATGTTAACGCAATCAAATATACAATCTATACCAGTATAGTCAGAGACTAGTGTCCTGTCCAGGGGGAGTACTAGTACAGTAATATATACCAGTATAGTCAGACTAGTGTCCTGTCCAGGGGGTGTACTAGTACAGTAATATATACCAGTATAGTCAGACTAGAGTCCTGTCCAGGGGGAGTACTAGTACAGTAATATATACCAGTATAGTCATACTAGTGTCCTGTCCAGGGGGAGTACTAGTACAGTAATATATACCAGTATAGTCA
>NW_025750567.1:0-18693 GCF_021184085.1 Oncorhynchus gorbuscha | reverse complement strand
GGCCAGCCTGGTCCCCTTCCACTGTGTTATAGTACTGTTGAGGGGTTCAGTACAGACTCCCTGGCCAGCCTGGTCCCCTTCCACTGTGTTATAGTACTGTTGAGGGGTTCAGTACAGACTCCCTGGCCAGCCTGGTCCCCTTCCACTGTGTTATAGTATTGTTGAGGGGTTCAGTACAGACTCCCTGGCCCCCCTTCCCTTCCACTGTGTTATAGTATTGTTGAGGGGTTCAGTACAGACTCCCTGGCCCCCCTTCCCTTCCACTGTGTTATAGTACTGTTGAGGGGTTCAGTACAGACTCCCTGGCCAGCCTGGTCCCCTTCCACTGTGTTATAGTATTGTTGAGGGGTTCAGTACAGACTCCCTGGCCACCTCCCCTTCCACTGTGTTATAGTATTGTTGAGGGGTTCAGTACAGACTCCCTGGCCAGCCTGGTCCCCTTCCACTGTGTTATAGTATTGTTGAGGGGTTCAGTACAGACTCCCTGGCCCCCCTTCCCTTCCACTGTGTTATAGTATTGTTGAGGGGTTCAGTACAGACTCCCTGGCCCCCTTCCCTTCCACTGTGTTATAGTATTGTTGAGGGGTTCAGTACAGACTCCCTGGTCCCCTTCCACTGTGTTATAGTATTGTTGAGGGGTTCAGTACAGACTCCCTGGCCCCCCTTCCCTTCCACTGTGTTATAGTATTGTTGAGGGGTTCAGTACAGACTCCCTGGCCCCCTTCCCTTCCACTGTGTTATAGTATTGTTGAGGGGTTCAGTACAGACTCCCTGGCCAGCCTGGTCCCCTTCCACTGTGTTATAGTATTGTTGAGGGGTTCAGTACAGACTCCCTGGCCCCCCTTCCCTTCCACTGTGTTATAGTACTGTTGAGGGGTTCAGTACAGACTCCCTGGCCCCCCTTCCCTTCCACTGTGTTATAGTATTGTTGAGGGGTTCAGTACAGACTCCCTGGCCCCCCCCCTCCACTGTGTTATAGTATTGTTGAGGGGTTCAGTACAGACTCCCTGGCCCCCTTCCCCTTCCACTGTGTTATAGTATTGTTGAGGGGTTCAGTACAGACTCCCTGGCCCCCTTCCCTTCCACTGTGTTATAGTATTGTTGAGGGGTTCAGTACAGACTCCCTGGCCCCCTTCCCTTCCACTGTGTTATAGTATTGTTGAGGGGTTCAGTACAGACTCCTGGCCCCCCTTCCACTGTGTTATAGTATTGTTGAGGGGTTCAGTACAGACTCCCTGGCCCCCCTTCCACTGTGTTATAGTATTGTTGAGGGGTTCAGTACAGACTCCCTGGTCCCCCTTCCCTTCCACTGTGTTATAGTATTGTTGAGGGGTTCAGTACAGACTCCCTGGCCCCCCTTCCCTTCCACTGTGTTATAGTATTGTTGAGGGGTTCAGTACAGACTCCCTGGCCCCCCCTTCCACTGTGTTATAGTATTGTTGAGGGGTTCAGTACAGACTCCCTGGCCCCTTCCCTTCCACTGTGTTATAGTATTGTTGAGGGGTTCAGTACAGACTCCCTGGCCCCCCTTCCCTTCCACTGTGTTATAGTATTGTTGAGGGGTTCAGTACAGACTCCCTGGCCCCCTTCCCTTCCACTGTGTTATAGTATTGTTGAGGGGTTCAGTACAGACTCCCTGGCCCCCCTCCCCTTCCACTGTGTTATAGTATTGTTGAGGGGTTCAGTACAGACTCCCTGGCCAGCCTGGTCCCCTTCCACTGTGTTATAGTATTGTTGAGGGGTTCAGTACAGACTCCCTGGCCCCCCTTCCCTTCCACTGTGTTATAGTATTGTTGAGGGGTTCAGCAACAGACTCCCTGGGCCCCCTTCCCTTCCACTGTGTTAGGAAAAGTTGAGGGGTTCAGTACATCTCTGGCCAGCCTCTCTCCTTCCATCAGTTATAGTATTGTTGAGGGGTTCAGTACAGACTCCCTGGCCAGCCTGGTCCCCTTCCACTGTGTTATAGTATTGTTGAGGGGTTCAGTACAGACTCCTGGCCCCCTTCCCTTCCACTGTGTTATAGTATTGTTGAGGGGTTCAGTACAGACTCCCTGGCCAGCCTGGTCCCCTCTTCCACTGTGTTATAGTATTGTTGAGGGGTTCAGTACAGACTCCTGGCCCCTTCCTACTCCACTGTGTTATAGCATTGTTGAGGGGTTCAGTACAGACTCCTGGCCAGCCTGGTCCCCTTCCACTGTGTTATAGTGCATTGTTGAGGGTTCAGTACAGACTCTGGCCCCCTCTTCCCTTCCACTGTGTTATAGTATTGTTGAGGAGTTCAGTACAGACTCCCTGCCCCCTTCCCTTCCACTGTGTTATAGTATTGTTGAGGGTTTAGTACAGACTCCCTGGCCCCCCTTCCCTTCCACTGTGTTATAGTATTGTTGGGAGGGGTTCAGTACAGACTCCTGGCCAGCCTGGTCCCTTCCACTGTGTTATAGTATTGTTGAGGGTTCAGTACAGACTCCTGGCCAGCCTTCCCTTCCACTGTGTTATAGTATTGTTGAGGGGTTCAGTACAGACTCCCTGGCCCCCTGGTCCCTTCCACTGTGTTATAGTATTGTTGAGGGGTTCAGTACAGACTCCCTGGCCTCTTCCCTTAACTGTGTTATAGTATTGTTGAGGGGTTCAGTACAGACTCCCTGGCCCCCCTTCCCTTCCACTGTGTTATAGTATTGTTGAGGGGTTCAGTGGACTCCCCTGGCCAGCCTGGTCCCCTTCCACTGTGTTATAGTATTGTTGAGGGGTTCAGTCCTGGCCCCCCTTCCCCTTCCACTGTGTATAGTATTGTTGAGGGGTTCAGTACAGACTCCCTGGCCCCCTCCACTGTGTTATAGTATTGTTGAGGGGGTTACAGACTCCCTGGCCAGCCTGGCCCCTTCCCTTCCACTGTGTTATAGTATTGTTGAGGGGTTCAGTACAGACTCCTGGCCAGCCTGACCCCCCTTCACTGTGCGTTATAGGGCCATTGGAGGGGTTCAGACTCCCTGGCCCTCCACTGTGTTATAGTATTGTTGAGGGGTTCAGTACAGACTCCCTGGCCTCCTGGCAGTACAGACTCCCTGGTGGTCCCCTTCCACTGTGTTATAGTATTGTTGAGGGTTCAGTACAGACTCCTGGCCCCTTCCCCTTCCACTGTGTTATAGCCTGGTCCCCTTCCACTGTGTTATAGTATTGTTGAGGGTTCAGTACAGACTCCTGGCCAGCCTGGTCCCCTTCCACTGTGTTATAGTATTGTTGAGGTTCAGTACAGACTCCTGGCCCCCTTCCTTCCACTGTGTTATAGTATTGTTGAGGGGGTTCAGTACAGACTCCCTGGCCCCCTTCCCCTTCCACTGTGTTATAGTATTGTTGAGGGTTCAGTACAGACTCCTGGCCCCCTTCCTTCCACTGTGTTATAGTATTGTTGAGGTTCAGTACAGACTCCTATTTATTCCTTTAACTGTGTTATAGTATTGTTGAGGTTCAGTACAGACTCCTGGCCAGCCCTGGTCCCTTCCACTGTGTTATAGTATTGTTGAGGGTTCAGTACAGACTCCCTGGCCAGCCTGGTCCCCTTCCACTGTGTATAGTATTGTTGAGGGGTTCAGTACAGACTCCCTGGCCAGCCTGGTCCCCTTCCCTTCCACTGTGTTATAGTATTGTTGAGGGGTTCAGTACAGACTCCCTGGCCAGCCTGGTCCCCTTCCACTGTGTTATAGTATTGTTGAGGGGTTCAGTACAGACTCCCTGGTCCCCCTTCCCTTCCACTGTGTTATAGTATTGTTGAGGGGTTCAGTACAGACTCCCTGGCCCCCCTTCCCTTCCACTGTGTTTTAGTATTGTTGAGGGGTTCAGTACAGACTCCCTGGCCCCCCCTCCACTGTGTTATAGTATTGTTGAGGGGTTCAGTACAGACTCCCTGGCCCCCTTCCCTTCCACTGTGTATAGTATTGTTGAGGGGTTCAGTACAGACTCCCTGGCCCCCATTCCCTTCCACTGTGTTATAGTATTGTTGAGGGGTTCAGTACAGACTCCCTGGCCCCCCTTCCCTTCCACTGTGTTATAGTATTGTTGAGGGGTTCAGTACACAGACTCCCTGGCCCTTCACTGTGTTATGTAGTATTGTTGAGGGTTCAGTACAGACTCCTGGCCCCCCTTCCCTTCCACTGTGTTATAGTATTGTTGAGGGTTCAGTACAGACTCCTGTGGCAGCCTGGTCCCCTTCCACTGTGTTATAGTATTGTTGAGGGTTCAGTACAGACTCCCTGGCCCCCCTTCCCTCCACTGTGTTATAGTATTTTGAGGGTTCAGTACAGACTCCCTGGCCAGCCTTCCCTTCCACTGTGTTATAGTATTGTTGTTGAGGGGCCCCTTCCTTCCACTGTGTTATAGTATTGTTGAGGGTTCAGTACAGACTCCTGGCCTGCCTGGTCCCCTTCCACTGTGTTATAGTATTGTTGAGGGTTCAGTACAGACTCCTGGCCCCCTTCCCTTCCACTGTGTTATAGTATTGTTGAGGGTTCAGTACAGACTCCTGGCCAGCCTGGTCCCCTTCCACTGTGTTATAGTATTGTTGAGGGTTCAGTACAGACTCCTGGCCCCCTTCCCTTCCACTGTGTTATAGTATTGTTGGGGGTTCAGTACAGACTCCCTGGCCAGCCTCCCCCTTCCACTGTGTTATAGTATTGTTGGGGTTCAGTACAGACTCCTGGCCCCCTTCCACTGTGTTATAGTATTGTTGAGGGTTCAGTACAGACTCCCTGGCCCCCTTCCCTTCCACTGTGTTATAGTATTGTTGAGGGGTTCAGTACAGACTCCTGGCCAGCCTGGTCCCCTTCCACTGTGTTATAGTATTGTTGAGGGTTCAGTACAGACTCCCTGGCCCCCCCCCTTCCCTTCCCACTGTGTTTTAGTATTGTTGGGGGTTCAGTACAGACTCCCTGGCCAGCCTGGTCCCCTTCCACTGTGTTATAGTATTGTTGAGGGTTCAGTACAGACTCCCTGGCCCCCTGGTCCCTTCCACTGTGTTATAGTATTGTTGAGGGGTTCAGTACAGACTCCTGGCACTGACTCCCTGGCCCCTTCCTTCACTGTGTTATAGTATTGTTGAGGGTTCAGTACAGACTCCCTGGCCCCCTTCCCTTCACTGTGTTATAGTATTGTTGAGGGTTCAGTACAGACTCCCTGGCCCCCTTCCTTCCACTGTGTTATAGTACTGTTGAGGGGTTCAGTACAGACTCCCTGGCCCCCTTCCCTCCACTGTGTTATAGTATTGTTGAGGGTTCAGTACAGACTCCTGGCCCCCCCCCCTGCCACTGTGTTATAGTATTGTTGAGGGGTTCAGTACAGACTCCTGGCCCCCTTCCCTTCCACTGTGTTATAGTATTGTTGAGGGGTTCAGTACAGACTCCTGGCCAGCCTGGTCCCCTTCCACTGTGTTATAGTATTGTTGAGGGTTCAGTACGAACTCCCTGGCCCCCTTCCCTTCCACTGTGTTATAGTACTGTTGAGGGGTTCAGTACAGACTCCTGGCCCCCTTCCCTTCCACTGTGTTATAGTATTGTTGAGGGTTCAGTACAGACTCCTGGCCAGCCTGGTCCCCTTCCACTGTGTTATAGTATTGTTGAGGGTTCAGTACAGACTCCTGGCCCCCTTCCTTCCACTGTGTTATAGTATTGTTGAGGGGTTCAGTACAGACTCCCCCAGCCCCCCTTCCACTGTGTTATAGTATTGTTGAGGGGTTCAGTACAGACTCCCTGGCCCCCTTCCCTTCCACTGTGTTATAGTATTGTTGAGGGGTTCAGTACAGACTCCTGGCCAGCCACTGTGTTATAGTATTGTTGAGGGGTTCAGTACAGACTCCTGGCCCCCTTCCCTTCCACTGTGTTATAGTATTGTTGGGGTTCAGTACAGACTCCTGGCCAGCCTGGTCCCCTTCCACTGTGTTATAGTATTGTTGAGGGGGTTCAGTACAGACTCCTGGCCCCCTTCCCTTCCACTGTGTTATAGTATTGTTGAGGGGTTCAGTACAGACTCCTGGCCCCCCCTTCCACTGTGTTATAGTATTGTTGAGGGGTTGCAGACTCCTGGCCAGCCTGGTCCCCTTCCACTGTGTTATTGTTGAGGGGTTCAGTACAGACTCCTGGCCTCCTGGCCCCCTTCCCTTCCACTGTGTTATAGTATTGTTGAGGGGTTCAGTACAGACTCCTGCCCCCCCCTTCCACTGTGTTATAGTATTGTTGAGGGTTCAGTACAGACTCCCTGGCCAGCCTTCCCTTCCACTGTGTTATAGTATTGTTGAGGGTTCAGTACAGACTCCTGGCCCCCTTCCCTCCACTGTGTTATAGTATTGTTGAGGGTTCAGTACAGACTCCCTGGCCCCCTTCCCTTCCACTGTGTTATAGTATTGTTGAGGGGTTCAGTACAGACTCCCTGGCCCTTCCCTTCCACTGTGTTATAGTATTGTTGAGGTTCAGTACAGACTCCTGGCCAGCCTGGTCCCTTCCACTGTGTTATAGTATTGTGAGGGGTTCAGTACAGACTCCCTGGCCCCCTTCCCTTCCACTGTGTTATAGTATTGTTGAGGGTTCAGTACAGACTCCTGGCCAGCCTGGTCCCCTTCCACTGTGTTATAGTATTGTTGAGGGGTTCAGTACAGACTCCTGGCCCCCTTCCCTTCCACTGTGTTATAGTATTGTTGAGGGGTTCAGTACAGACTCCTGGCCCCCTTCCTTCCACTGTGTTATAGTATTGTTGAGGGGGTTCAGTACAGACTCCCTGGCCCCCAGCCACTGTGTTATAGTACTGTTGAGGGTTCCCTCCCTTCCACTGTGTTATAGTATTGTTGAGGGGTTCAGTACAGACTCCCTGGCCCCCCTTCCCTTCCACTGTGTTATAGTATTGTTGAGGGGTTCAGTACAGACTCCTGGCCCCCTTCCTTCCACTGTGTTATAGTATTGTTGAGGGTTCAGTACAGACTCCTGGCCCCCTTCCCTTCCACTGTGTTATAGTACTGTTGAGGGGTTCAGTACAGACTCCCTGGCCCCCTTCCCTTCCACTGTGTTATAGTATTGTTGAGGGGTTCAGTACTGGCCCCCTTCCCTTCCACTGTGTTATAGTATTGTTGAGGGGTTCAGTACAGACTCCTGGCCAGCCCTGGTCCCCTTCCACTGTGTTATAGTACTGTTGAGGTTCAGTACAGACTCCTGGCCTGCCACTGGTTATAGTATTATGAGGGGTTCCCCCTTCCCCTTCCACTGTGTTATAGTATTGTTGAGGTTCAGTACAGACTCCTGGCCACCTTCCTTCACTGTGTTATAGTATTGTTGAGGGGTTCAGTACAGACTCTTGGCCCCCTTCCCTTCACTGTGTTATAGTATTGTTGAGGGTTCAGTACAGACTCCTGGCCCCCCTTCCCTTCCACTGTGTTATAGTATTGTTGAGGGGTTCAGTACAGACTCCCTGGCCCCCCTGGCCCCCCTCCACTGTGTTATAGTATTGTTGGGTTCAGTACACTCCCTGGCCCCCTTCCCTTCCACTGTGTTATAGTATTGTTGAGGGGTTCAGTACAGCTCTGGCCCCCCTTCCCTTCCACTGTGTTATAGTATTGTTGAGGGTTCAGTACAGACTCCCTGGCCCCCTTCCCTTCCACTGTGTTATAGTATTGTTGAGGGGTTCAGTACAGACTCCTGGCCCCCCTCCACTGTGTTATAGTACTGTTGGGGTTGTGAGGAGGGAAATGCCCACATTATTTGCCAGTATTGTTTGAGTTGGTGCGGATATGACTCCCCTTCCCTTCCTGTGTTATAGTATTGTTGGGGGTTCAGTACAGACTCCCTGGCCCCCTTCCCTTCCACTGTGTATAGTATTGTTGAGGGGTTCAGTACAGACTCCTGGCCCCCTTCCCTTCCACTGTGTTATAGTACTGTTGAGGGTTCAGTACAGACTCCCTGGCCCCCTTCCCTTCCACTGTGTTATAGTATTGTTGAGGGGTTCAGTACAGACTCCCTGGCCAGCCTGGTCCCCTTCCACTGTGTTATAGTATTGTTGAGGGGTTCAGTACAGACTCCCTGGCCCCCCTTCCCTTCCACTGTGTTATAGTATTGTTGAGGGGTTCAGTACAGACTCCCTGGCCAGCCTGGTCCCCTTCCACTGTGTTATAGTATTGTTGAGGGGTTCAGTACAGACTCCCTGGCCCCCCTTCCCTTCCACTGTGTTATAGTATTGTTGAGGGGTTCAGTACAGACTCCCTGGCCCCCCTTCCCTTCCACTGTGTTATAGTATTGTTGAGGGGTTCAGTACAGACTCCCTGGCCAGCCTGGTCCCCTTCCACTGTGTTATAGTATTGTTGAGGGGTTCAGTACAGACTCCCTGGCCAGCCTTCCCTTCCACTGTGTTATAGTATTGTTGAGGGGTTCAGTACAGACTCCCTGCCCCCCCCCTCCACTGTGTTATAGTATTGTTGAGGGGTTCAGTACAGACTCCCTGCCCCCCCCCTCCACTGTGTTATAGTATTGTTGAGGGGTTCAGTACAGACTCCCTGGCCAGCCTGGTCCCCTTCCACTGTGTTATAGTATTGTTGAGGGGTTCAGTACAGACTCCCTGGCCTGCCTGGTCCCCTTCCACTGTGTTATAGTATTGTTGAGGGGTTCAGTACAGACTCCCTGGCCATCCTGGCCCCCTTCCCTTCCACTGTGTTATAGTATTGTTGAGGGGTTCAGTACAGACTCCCTGGCCCCCCTTCCCTTCCACTGTGTTATAGTATTTTTGAGGGGTTCAGTACAGACTCCCTGGCCAGCCTTCCCTTCCACTGTGTTATAGTATTGTTGAGGGGTTCAGTACAGACTCCCTGGCCCCCCTTCCCTTCCACTGTGTTATAGTATTGTTGAGGGGTTCAGTACAGACTCCCTGGCCTGCCTGGTCCCCTTCCACTGTGTTATAGTATTGTTGAGGGGTTCAGTACAGACTCCCTGGCCCCCCTTCCCTTCCACTGTGTTATAGTATTGTTGAGGGGTTCAGTACAGACTCCCTGGCCAGCCTGGTCCCCTTCCACTGTGTTATAGTATTGTTGAGGGGTTCAGTACAGACTCCCTGGCCTCCCTTCCCTTCCACTGTGTTATAGTATTGTTGAGGGGTTCAGTACAGACTCCCTGGCCAGCCTTCCCTTCCACTGTGTTATAGTATTGTTGAGGGGATCAGTACAGACTCCCTGGCCCCCCTTCCCTTCCACTGTGTTATAGTATTGTTGAGGGGTTCAGTACAGACTCCCTGGCCAGCCTGGTCCCCTTCCACTGTGTTATAGTATTGTTGAGGGGTTCAGTACAGACTCCCTGGCCCCCCTTCCCTTCCACTGTGTTTTAGTATTGTTGAGGGGTTCAGTACAGACTCCCTGGCCAGCCTGGTCCCCTTCCACTGTGTTATAGTATTGTTGAGGGGTTCAGTACAGACTCCCTGGCCCCCTTCCCTTCCACTGTGTTATAGTATTGTTGAGGGGTTCAGTACAGACTCCCTGGCCCCCCTCCACTGTGTTATAGTATTGTTGAGGGGTTCAGTACAGACTCCCTGGCCCCCTTCCCTTCCACTGTGTTATAGTATTGTTGAGGGGTTCAGTACAGACTCCCTGGCCCCCCTTCCCTTCCACTGTGTTATAGTATTGTTGAGGGGTTCAGTACAGACTCCCTGGCCCCCTTCCCTTCCACTGTGTTATAGTATTGTTGAGGGGTTCAGTACAGACTCCCTGGCCCCCTTCCCTTCCACTGTGTTATAGTATTGTTGAGGGGTTCAGTACAGACTCCCTGGCCCCCTTCCCTTCCACTGTGTTATAGTATTGTTGAGGGGTTCAGTACAGACTCCCTGGCCCCCCCTCCACTGTGTTATAGTATTGTTGAGGGGTTCAGTACAGACTCCCTGGCCCCCTTCCCTTCCACTGTGTTATAGTACTGTTGAGGGGTTCAGTACAGACTCCCTGGCCCCCTTCCCTTCCACTGTGTTATAGTATTGTTGAGGGGTTCAGTACAGACTCCCTGGCCAGCCTGGTCCCCTTCCACCTTCTGCTTAATGTGTTATAGTATTGTTGAGGGGGTTCAGTACAGACTCCTGGCCTTCCTTCCACTGTGTTATAGTATTGTTGGGGTTCCGTGCAGACTCCCTGGCCCCCCTCCACTGTGTTATAGTATTGTTGAGGGGTTCAGTACAGACTCCTGGCCCCTGGTCCCCTTCCACTGTGTTATAGTGTTGTTGAGGGGGTTCAGTACAGACTCCACTGTGTTATAGTATTGGGGTTCAGTACAGACTCCCTCAGCTGTCCCCTTCCATGTGTTATAGTATTGTTGGGGGTTCAGTACAGACTCCCTGCTCCCTTCCACTGGCCCCCTTCCCTTCCACTGTGTTATAGTATTGTTGAGGTTCAGTACAGACTCCCTGGCCCCCTTCCCTTCCACTGTGTTTTGTATTGTTGAGGTTTCAGTACAGACTCCTGGCCCCCCTCCCACTGTGTTATAGTATTGTTTGGGGTTCAGTACAGACTCCCTGGCCCCCTTCCCTTCCACTGTGTTATAGTATTGTTGAGGGGTTCAGTACAGACTCCTGGCCCCCTTCCTTCCACTGTGTTATAGTGTTGTTGAGGGGTTCAGTACAGACTCCCTGGCCCCCTTCCCTTCCACTGTGTTATAGTATTGTTGTTCAGTACAGGTTGGTCCCCTTCCACTGTGTTATAGTATTGAGGGGTTCAGTACTCCTGGCCCCCTCCCCTTCCACTGTGTTATAGTATTGTTGAGGGGTTCAGTACAGGGTTCCCATGTGTTATAGTATTGTTGAGGGGTTCAGTACAGACTCCCTGGCCCCCTGGTCCCCTTCCACTGTGTTATAGTATTGTTGAGGGGTTCAGTACAGACTCCCTGGCCCCCTTCCCTTCCACTGTGTTATAGTATTGTTGAGGGGGTTCAGTACAGACTCCTGGCCAGCCTGGTCCCCTTCCTGTGTTATAGTATTGTTGAGGGTTCAGTACAGACTCCCTGGCCCCCTTCCCTTCCACTGTGTTATAGTACTGTTGAGGGTTCAGTACAGACTCCCTGGCCCCCTTCCCTTCCACTGTGTTATAGTATTGTTGAGGGTTCAGTACAGACTCCTGGCCCCCTGGTCCCCTTCCACTGTGTTATAGTATTGTTGAGGGGGTTCAGTACAGACTCCCTGGCCCCCTTCCCTTCACTGTGTTATAGTATTGTTGAGGGGTTCAGTACAGACTCCTGGCCCCCTTCCCTTCCACTGTGTTATAGTATTGTTGAGGGTTCAGTACAGACTCCTGGCCCGCCTGGTCCCCTTCCACTGTGTATAGTATTGTTGAGGGGTTCAGTACAGACTCCCTGGCCCCCTTCCCTTCCACTGTGTTATAGTACTGTTGAGGGTTCAGTACAGACTCTGGCCCCCTTCCCTTCCACTGTGTTATAGTATTGTTGGGGGTTCAGTACAGACTCCTAGCCAGCCTGGTCCCCTTCCACTGTGTTATAGTACTGTTGAGGGGTTCAGTACAGACTCCTGGCCAGCCTGGTCCCCTTCCACTGTGTTTTTAGTATTGTTGAGGGTTCAGTACAATCTTGGCCCCCTTCTTCCACTGTGGATAGTATTGGAGGGTTCAGGAGACTCCCTGGCCAGCCTGGTCCCTTCCACTGGATAGTTTGTTGAGGTTCAGTGACTCCCTGGCCCCCCTTTTCCACTGTGTTATAGTACTGTTGGCAGTACAGACTCCTGGCCAGACTCACTGTGTTTTAGTATTGTTGAGCTATTCAGTCTAATCTGTCTTCCATAGACAGAGGACTGAGGAGATGGGAAATAAACTCATTGCCCAAACATAATTCCTAAACCAGACTGATGTGTAGCTATTTCCAGCACTGGCTTATAGACAAGTGTATTTGAAAATTTCCAAATAACATAATTCCCCAAATTTGATATTAGTAGCCTGACTGGCACAGTGTGAGTAATTTAATAACAAACATATTTGATATTATTAGCCTGGCTGGCACAGTGTGAGTAATTTCAATCAAAACATATTTTGATATTAGTAGCCTGGCTGGAACAGTGTGAGAAATAATTTCCTGGCTACGGCAATCAAAAAATTTTAAAAATGATATTAGTAGCCTGGCTGGCACAGTGTGAGAAAATTAAATTTTTAAAAAATGATATTAGTAGCCTGGCTGGCACAGTGTGAGTAATTTAAATTTAAAAAAATGATATTAGTAGCCTGGCTGGCACAGTGTGAGAAAATTAAATAAAAAAATCTTTGATATTAGTAGCCTGACTGGCTAAACTTGAACCTGTATACCCACTGGACACTGGTTGAATCAACGTCTATTCCGCGTCATTTCAATGACACTACGCCGAATTCCCAGCGGAATAGGCGTTTGGAATTGAAGTCTGTGCCCAGTGGGAGGTTGTCTATTGTTTTAATCTGTGTCATCAATTATCTTTGGAAACTTAATATAATTGTAGTATTAGTGTGATGTATTATACATGAGCAATTTTCACCTCCCACATATTCCCGTCTTGTAATTCAATCAGGGTTTTATTATTCATGTCTGGTGTTTCCGACCCTGCGTTGGTGAATACGAGATGGAAAAATGAGAACCTGTTTAATCACCCTGCCTGAAAGAGAACAGGACAGGCTTAGCATGTTCAAACAAGCCCCATAGTATGTGAATATAGGTTGTTACATGTTTTTCACTATTGATTCAAAACCCCTATTCCCTATTGGGCCCTGGTCTAAAGTAGTGCACTATATAGGGAATAGTGTTCTATAGGGTCCTGGTCTAAAGTACTGCACTATATAGGGAATAGGGTTCTATAGGGCCCTGGTCTAAAGTAGTGTTCTATAGGGCCCTGGTCTAAAGTAGTGTTCCATAGGGCCCTGGTCTAAAGTAGTGTACTATATAGGGAATAGTGTTCTATAGGGCCCTGGTCTAAAGTAGTGTACTATATAGGGAATAGGGTTCTATAGGGCCCTGGTATAAAGTAGTGTACTATATAGGGAATAGTGTTCTATAAGGCCCTGGTCTAAAGTAGTGTACTATATAGGGAATAGTGTTCTATAGGGCCCTGGTCTAAAGTAGTGTACTATATAGGGAATAGTGTTCTATAGGGCCCTGGTCTAAAGTAGTGTACTATATAGGGAATAGTGTTCTATAGGGCCCTGGTCTAAAGTAGTGTACTATATAGGGAATAGGGTTCTATAGGGCCCTGGTATAAAGTAGTGTACTATATAGGGAATAGTGTTCTATAGGGCCCTGGTCTAAAGTAGTGTACTATATAGGGAATATGGTTCTATAGGGCTCTGGTCTAAAGTAGTGTACTATATAGGGAATATGGTTCTATAGGGCCCTGGTCTAAAGTAGTGTACTATATAGGGAATAGTGTTCTATAGGGCTCTGGTATAAAGTAGTGTACTATATAGGGAATAGTGTTCTATAGGGTCCTGGTCTAAAGTACTGCACTATATAGGGAATAGGGTTCTATAGGGCCCTGGTCTAAAGTAGTGTTCTATAGGGCCCTGGTCTAAAGTAGTGTTCCATAGGGCCCTGGTCTAAAGTAGTGTACTATATAGGGAATAGGGTTCTATAGGGCCCTGGTCTAAAGTAGTGTTCTATATAGGGAATAGTGTTCTATAGGGCCCTGGTCTAAAGTAGTGTTCCATAGGGCCCTGGTCTAAAGTAGTGTACTATATAGGAAATAGTGTTCTATAGGGCCCTGGTCTAAAGTAGTGTACTATATAGGGAATAGTGTTCTATAGGGCTCTGGTCTAAAGTAGTGTTCTATAGGGCCCTGGTCTAAAGTAGTGTTCCATAGGGCCCTGGTCTAAAGTAGTGTACTATATAGGGAATAGTGTTCTATAAGGCCCTGGTCTAAAGTAATGTACTATATAGGGAATAGTGTTCTATAGGGCCCTGGTCTAAAGTAGTGTACTATATAGGGAATAGTGTTCTATAGGGCCCTGGTCTAAAGTAGTGTACTATATAGGGAATAGTGTTCTATAGGGCCCTGGTCTAAAGTAGTGTACTATATAGGGAATAGGGTTCTATAGGGCCCTGGTATAAAGTAGTGTACTATATAGGGAATAGTGTTCTATAGGGCCCTGGTCTAAAGTAGTGTACTATATAGGGAATATGGTTCTATAGGGCTCTGGTCTAAAGTAGTGTACTATATAGGGAATATGGTTCTATAGGGCCCTGGTCTAAAGTAGTGTACTATATAGGAATAGGGTTCTATAGGGCCCTGGTATAAAGTAGTGTACTATATAGGGAATAGTGTTCTATAGGGCCCTGGTCTAAAGTAGTGTACTATATAGGGAATAGGGTTCTATAGGGCCCTGGTATAAAGTAGTGTACTATATAGGGAATAGTGTTCTATAGGGCCCTGGTCTAAAGTAGTGTACTATATAGGGAATATGGTTCTATAGGGCTCTGGTCTAAAGTAGTGCACTATATAGGGAATAGGGTTCTATAGGGCCCTGGTCTAAAGTAGTGTACTATATAGGGAATAGTGTTCTATAGGGCTCTGGTATAAAGTAGTGTACTATATAGGGAATAGTGTTCTATAGGGTCCTGGTCTAAAGTACTGCACTATATAGGGAATAGGGTTCTATAGGGCCCTGGTCTAAAGTAGTGTTCTATAGGGCCCTGGTCTAAAGTAGTGTTCCATAGGGCCCTGGTCTAAAGTAGTGTACTATATAGGGAATAGGGTTCTATAGGGCCCTGGTCTAAAGTAGTGTTCTATATAGGGAATAGTGTTCTATAGGGCCCTGGTCTAAAGTAGTGTTCCATAGGGCCCTGGTCTAAAGTAGTGTACTATATAGGAAATAGTGTTCTATAGGGCCCTGGTCTAATGTAGTGTACTATATAGGGAATAGTGTTCTATAGGGCTCTGGTCTAAAGTAGTGTTCTATAGGGCCCTGGTCTAAAGTAGTGTTCCATAGGGCCCTGGTCTAAAGTAGTGTACTATATAGGGAATAGTGTTCTATAAGGCCCTGGTCTAAAGTAGTGTACTATATAGGGAATAGTGTTCTATAGGGCCCTGGTCTAAAGTAGTGTACTATATAGGGAATAGTGTTCTATAGGGCCCTGGTCTAAAGTAGTGTACTATATAGGGAATAGTGTTCTATAGGGCCCTGGTCTAAAGTAGTGTACTATATAGGGAATAGGGTTCTATAGGGCCCTGGTATAAAGTAGTGTACTATATAGGGAATAGTGTTCTATAGGGCCCTGGTCTAAAGTAGTGTACTATATAGGGAATATGGTTCCATAGGGCCCTGGTCTAAAGTAGTGTACTATATAGGGAATAGTGTTCTATAAGGCCCTGGTCTAAAGTAGTGTACTATATAGGGAATAGTGTTCTATAGGGCCCTGGTCTAAAGTAGTGTACTATATAGGGAATAGTGTTCTATAGGGCCCTGGTCTAAAGTAGTGTACTATATAGGGAATAGTGTTCTATAGGGCCCTGGTCTAAAGTAGTGTACTATATAGGGAATAGGGTTCTATAGGGCCCTGGTATAAAGTAGTGTACTATATAGGGAATAGTGTTCTATAGGGCCCTGGTCTAAAGTAGTGTACTATATAGGGAATATGGTTCTATAGGGCTCTGGTCTAAAGTAGTGTACTATATAGGGAATATGGTTCTATAGGGCCCTGGTCTAAAGTAGTGTACTATATAGGGAATAGGGTTCTATAGGGCCCTGGTATAAAGTAGTGTACTATATAGGGAATAGTGTTCTATAGGGCCCTGGTCTAAAGTAGTGTACTATATAGGGAATAGGGTTCTATAGGGCCCTGGTATAAAGTAGTGTACTATATAGGGAATAGTGTTCTATAGGGCCCTGGTCTAAAGTAGTGTACTATATAGGGAATATGGTTCTATAGGGCTCTGGTCTAAAGTAGTGCACTATATAGGGAATAGGGTTCTATAGGGCCCTGGTCTAAAGTAGTGTACTATATAGGGAATAGGGTTCTATAGGGCTCTGGTCTAAAGTAGTGTACTATATAGGGAATAGGGTTCTATAGGGCTCTGGTCTAAAGTAGTGCACTATATAGGGAATAGGGTTCTATAGGGCTCTGGTATAAAGTAGTGTACTATATAGGGAATAGTGTTCTATAGGGCCCTGGTCTAAAGTAGTGTACTATATAGGGAATAGGGTTCTATAGGGCCCTGGTATAAAGTAGTGTACTATATAGGGAATAGTGTTCTATAGGGCCCTGGTCTAAAGTAGTGTACTATATAGGGAATAGTGTTCTATAGGGCCCTGGTCTAAAGTAGTGTACTATATAGGGAATAGTGTTCTATAGGGCCCTGGTCTAAAGTAGTGTACTATATAGGGAATAGGGTTCTATAGGGCCCTGGTATAAAGTAGTGTACTATATAGGGAATAGTGTTCTATAGGGCCCTGGTCTAAAGTAGTGTACTATATAGGGAATAGGGTTCTATAGGGCCCTGGTATAAAGTAGTGTACTATATAGGGAATAGTGTTCTATAGGGCCCTGGTCTAAAGTAGTGTACTATATAGGGAATAGGGTTCTATAGGGCCCTGGTATAAAGTAGTGTACTATATAGGGAATAGTGTTCTATAGGGCCCTGGTCTAAAGTAGTGTACTATATAGGGAATAGGGTTCTATAGGGCCCTGGTATAAAGTAGTGTACTATATAGGGAATAGTGTTCTATAGGGCCCTGGTCTAAAGTAGTGTACTATATAGGGAATATGGTTCTATAGGGCCCTGGTCTAAAGTAGTGTACTATATAGGGAATATGGTTCTATAGGGCCCTGGTCTAAAGTAGTGTACTATATAGGGAATAGGGTTCTATAGGGCCCTGGTATAAAGTAGTGTACTATATAGGGAATATGGTTCTATAGGGCTCTGGTCTAAAGTAGTGTACTATATAGGGAATAGTGTTCTATAGGGCCCTGGTCTAAAGTAGTGTACTATATAGGGAATAGGGTTCTATAGGGCCCTGGTCTAAAGTAGTGTACTATATAGGGAATATGGTTCTATAGGGCTCTGGTCTAAAGTATTGTACTATATAGGGAATAGTGTTCTATAGGGCCCTGGTCTAAAGTAGTGTACTATATAGGGAATAGGGTTCTATAGGGCCCTGGTCTAAAGTAGTACACTATATAGGGAATATGGTTCTATAGGGCTCTGGTTATTTATTTTATTTAACCTTTATTTAACCTTTATTTAACCAGGCAAGTCAGTTAAGAACACATTCTTATTTTCAATGACGGCCTGGGAACAGTGGGTTAACTGCCTGTTCAGGGGCAGAATGACAGATTTTGTACCTTGTCAGCTCGGGGATTTGAACTTGCAACCTTCCAGTTACTAGTCCAATGCTCTAACCACTAGGCTACCCTGCCGCCCCAATGGTCTAAAGTAGTGTACTATATAGGGAATAGGGTTCTATAGGGCTCTGGTCTAAAGTAGTGTACTATATAGGGAATAGGGTCCTATAGGGCTCTGGTCTAAAGTAGAGCACTATATAGGGAATAGGGTTCCATAAGGTTCTGGTCTAAAGTAGTGCACTATGTAGGGAATAGGGTCCTATATGGTACGCATCCATATAATGTAGTCAGAGGTGAGGGTCTGTGAAATCACTCACCATCTGTCTGTTTTATACTCCAACAGGTGTGCTGCAGTAACTGACTGAGTCTAATAAGAACATGGTTCAGTAGAAAAGTAATGTCTATTCAGATGTGATTCCTTAAAGATAGACACTAGATTAAGATGTTTAGATGAAACCCACCAGCCAGCCGGCCGGCAAACAGACAGCCAACCAGACAGCCAGACAGACAGACAAACAGACAGACAGCCAGCCAGCCAGCCAGCCAGCCAGACAGACAGACAGACAGACAGACAGACAAACAGACAGCCAGCCAGACAGCCAGACAGACAGACAAACAGACAGCCAGCCAGCCAGCCAGCCAGCCAGCCGGGAAGCCAGCCAGTCAGCCGACAAACAGACAGACAGACAGCCAGCCGGCAAACAGCCAGCCAGCCAGTAAACAGCCAGCCAGCCAGCCAGCCAGCCAGCCAGCCAGACAGACAGACAGACAGACAGACAGACAGACAGACAGACAGACAGACAGAGTCACAAGTCACTGCCTTCATCTTCCCACGATCTCTCTACCTGTCAAGTGTCAAACTGTCTGTTCACCTCTACGGGACAGGTGTCCCTAAAATGGGACGGGTGTCCCTAAACCGGGACGCTTGTTGCTAACCTGCGCTAATGTAACTAGAATGACATTAATCTCTATGGGACGAGTGTCCCTAAACTGGGATGGGTGTCCCTAAACTGGGATGGGTGTCCCTAAACCGGGATGGGTGTCCCTAAACTGGGACGCTTGTTGCTAACGTGCGCTAATGTAACTAGAATGACGTTCTATCCCACAGCCAACTGTCCGGGACATAGACATGTCTTACATGGGCAGAAGACACCACTGTGTGTTTTGAGCCAGACATCTGAATAACAACACCACTCTGTGTGGGAGGAACATTGCCTTCATTTACTGGTTACCCGTGCATACCCCACAATACATGTCACAAAGGGTCTCTTCACAATCCCTAAGTCCAGAACAGACTATGGGAGGCTCACAGCACTACATAGAGCCATAACCACATGGAACTCTATTCCACAGCACTACATAGAGCCATAACCACATGGAACTCTATTCCACAGTACTA